>NW_024826965.1:0-1537 GCF_019175285.1 Sceloporus undulatus
GATATTACATTTGCCAGTTCTTTTAATACCCTTGGGTGTAGTTCATCTGGTCCCGGAGACTTAAATTCATTTAGATTAATAAGGTGTTCCTCTACTATCTCTTTACTTATTCTATGCTGAAATTCCCCTATTCTGTCCTGTGCTCCATTATCCTCAGGTTGAGCACCCTTTGCCTTTTCTGAGAAGACTGAAGCAAAGAAGGTGTTGAGTAGTTCTGCCTTTTCCCTGCCCTCTGTTAACATTTTGCCATCTTCTCCACACATTGGCCCTACCTTTTCCTCCTTCTTCCTTTTGCTGCAGACATACAAAAAAATAATCCCTTTTTACTGTTCTTAACATCTCTTGCAAGCCTGAGTTCATTCTGTGCTTTAGCTTTTCTTCCTTTGCCCCAACACATGCTTGTTATTTGTTTGAATTTCTCTTTGGTGATTTCCCCATTTTTCATGTCTTATACATGTTCTGTTTAAAACTTAGCTCAATAAGATGCTAATACACACACACACGAAGCAATAGCAAAAGCAGCTTCATTTATATACTGTTTCATACCACCTAAGTAGTCTCTAAGCGTTTACAACTGTAAGCTATTTGCCCTCCAACAAGCTAGGTACTCATTTTAGAAATCTTGGAAGGAGATCAGGCTGAGTGGACCCTGAGCCCTTGGCTAGTATTGAACTTGCAACCTTATGGTTTGTGAGTGAGTGGCTGCAGTACAGGCATTTAACCGCTGTGTCACCAGGGCTCTTTGATGTTGCAACAACCTGCTGTTTCTAACAGTACATTGGAGCAGATGAGTTTGAGAATCTTGGAGTCCACAGAGGGTGTTCCTGTATAACTTATCCCTTTGAGTCATTAGATGGAAAATGATGAATTAAGATAATTAAGTAATTAAAATAGCAAGTAGATTTATGCACAATTCTGTACAAACAAGTCACTTTATATCATTATGAGTATCTTATACAGTGCTGAATACCTATTTTACAGCTTCTGGGAACCTAAGTGCTGGTTGCATGCTGCATACATGCAGATGAAATATAAATATATCTTGCAGCTTGGTTGGTGTAACTCCAACCTAAGGTGTATTGAATATTTCAGTTTCTCTTGTCACACCCATATCTGATGCTTATATGCAAATATTTTGTTACCTGTTAGCAGTTGAGAATGGAAAACAAGAAGCTGTTGAAGAACTGCAGGTTGGTACAGTGGACTTACCAGAGGAGATAAAGAAGAGGACTAGAATGGAATCTAGAATAAGGACTTTACTTCAGTCTTGTAGTTTCTCTTGGCACGACATTGGTATTCATGTTAAGTCTGGTGCTGTATCATTCTGTTATTTCTCGTTAAGTCTTGGTGGTTCATACTGTTCTGCCCGGAGCATAACAGTATATTTATGTAATTACTGTAATATGATCATCCAGAGTAGGGAATGCAAATATATTCTGCAAATATACCTAGTTTCTCAGAGTTAGCCTTCCAGTATGTTTGCTACAACGCACTCAAAGGCGGGATACAGACCTCCCAAATCAGGCAGTCTATCTGT
>NW_024826966.1:0-317 GCF_019175285.1 Sceloporus undulatus
ATTCTAAAGTGGAATCATAGTGCCATGATAATGTAGAATGAAAGGGCTCTCAGTCTTCATAGTAAGGGCAATGAATTCAGCTTCCTTACCCACAGAGGCCACATTCTCGTAATTCTCCATCATCACATCCTTGTACATAAGTCTCTGCTTCTTCGTCAGCAGTTTCCATTCATCCTCAGTGAAATATACCATCACATCCGCAAAGGTCACCTGCAACAGAAAATAGCCCTCATCCAGAGAATGACTAATAAAAGGGGAGGGAGAAGCACATGATGCATCCCAAAAATTATTTGATCACCTCAGAATTTAGTCCAGGA
>NW_024826966.1:417-1537 GCF_019175285.1 Sceloporus undulatus
CTTACCCACAGAGGCCACATTCTCGTAATTCTCCATCATCACATCACATCCTTGTACATAAGTCTCTGCTTCTTCGTCAGCAGTTTCCATTCATCCTCAGTGAAATATACCATCACATCCGCAAAGGTCACCTGCAACAGAAAATAGCCCTCATCCAGAGAATGACTAATAAAAGGGGAGGGAGAAGCACATGATGCATCCCAAAAATTATTTGATCACCTCAGAATTTAGTCCAGGAAATAAACTTTAAATTCTGTTAGCAATGAAAAAAGCTACTGCCTTTCAGGTCCAGTTTGTCTCAAATTCTTTCAATGTAATATACAATATAATTTAGGCCATGGCTGGGATATTAATCATAGATTAGACTACTGACTATCCCGACATGTATAGTACATTTAGCCTCCAAAGATTATAGTGCATTTAGCCATTTGTTGCCAAATTTCAGAGGCAAATGTCATTTTTAAAAAGCAGTTCTGGGGAGCACCGTGGGCTTGAAGGCCATGGGGCCACCCCCAATTTAGATCCAGAGACATTCTCCCATATCCCCTAACATTTCACAGATGGAAAAAACAAGATACATGTAGACAAGGAACAGCAGAAAGTGGTGAAGAAAGACAAAGTTGTTTATGAAGAAGATCACACAAGTGGGAAAAGGCACAACAGTTTGTTTTTGCCTCAGACTCCTTGCAAAGGAAAGTCCCTGCCCCCTTCGTTCTTCTCCAACCCCCACTTTTGAGTTGATGGGCTGCAAACTCCTTGGCAATCATTATGCAGAAATTGAAATGAGCTGAAGAACTGGGAAAGTGGGAGGAGAAGAGAGAAACCAGGACATTTTAAAAGCCCTCAAAATATTGGGATGACAGAGGATTAACCAGGACTGTTTCTGCCAAATAGTACTTTATTTGCTTCCTTTCATAAATTGGCCCAGCAGTGGCACAGATGAAGCTAATAGGATAGTGACTCACCAAAGAGCTGTTGTACCTCGGCAGCCTCCTTCTCTTGGAGCCCAACTCCCTCCGCTTGGCCTCTGTGTTGGCCATCAGGTGGGCAGGGGTCCTGGTGGTCCTGCACTTGGGTCACTTCCAGAAAGACAGGCCCCAAAGCCGTGTACAAGGAGACC
>NW_024826967.1:0-1537 GCF_019175285.1 Sceloporus undulatus
CAAAGCCATGCTCCAGCCCTAAGGACTGGAGTGTGGCTTTGGTGTGGCTTCTGGACTCTTAGGACGCATGCATCATTGAAACACCATACCTCCACTGTGACTCGAAGCAGCTTTATTTTGGCTGTCTGTAACAGGCCAAAGAGAGCAAACTGTGGTCCTCCACATGTTGTGGGACTGTACCTTCATCAGTCCTAGCCAATACAGCCAATGCTGAGGAATTATGGGAACTGTAGTCTGACAACATTTTTATTCCTGTGTAGTGCCCACCCTGAATGCCAGCCCATGGAGGGAGCATAGACAATTAAACTAGCAAAGCTGATTTTCATAAGCTTTATGCAAAGGAATCGTGCTGCACCTTTCAGATTAACTGAAAGATGGTAGTGTGAGCTTTCATAGACTTGAGCCTGTGCATAAAGAAGATGTGATGAACTGGCCAAGAGAGCCCCCCTGATGCTGGGGGTCAGTTAATGTGCCAGCAAATCATTGCCTTTGTTCTGCAGTTTATGATACAGTACACTCAAATTTTGCCATTTCTTTTGTCATCTTTTTGACTCCCACATTGCATCTCGATACTTATTCATATGGTTATCTTCTAGCCTTAGTTTTAGGCTTGCCTTGTGCCCCAGTGACCATTGTTGAAACTGAACATGTCGCCTCATCACCATATACAGAAAGTTTTGCATTTCTTTGGACATTCTCGTACACAGACTGCTATATAGGTTTGTCACTGGGCTTTCCACTCCACCAAATGCATCTGAGGAAGTAGACTCAAGTCTGCAAAAGCTCATGCTACCAACTCATGCTCATGCTCATCTTTCAGTTAGTCTCAATCCTTTTGCATACTGATTTTCCAGACTAACATGGCTATGTTTCTCAATTTGTCCTATGAGGAACAACTTAAGGAGCTGGGGAAGTTTAGCCTGGAGAAGAGAAGGTTAAGAGGTGATATGATAGCCCTGTTTAAATACTTGAAGGGATGCCATACTGAGGAGGGAGCTGACTTGTTTTCACTTGCTCCAGAGACTAGGACCCGGAGCAATGGATGCAAGCTACAAGAAAATAGATTTCACCTCAACATTAGGAAGAACTTTCTGACAGTAAGGGCTGTCCGACAGTGGAACACACTCCTTGAGAGTGTAGTGGAGTCTCCTTCCTTGGAGGTCTTTAAACAGAGGCTGGATGGCCATCTGTCGGGGATGATTTGATTTGGATTTCCTGCATGGCAGGGGGTTGGACTAGATGGCCCTTGCGGTCTCTTCCAACTCTATTATTCTATGATTCTATGATTCTGTAATTACATAGGCTTCATGCTACAATTTGTTCCAGTGCTCAAGAAGAGGTAAAACAAAATAAAAGTCTTCCCTGTGAGCTTTATGCATAAGTGATTAAATAAAGAACTGAAGAGGAAGAAAAAGGCATAACCCGGCTAAATCACGCAGTTGCACTGAAGATTTTCCGACAACGAAGCACTCATCCGGGATTTATCCTGCGAAGAACCCGTTATGCTCCAGCAACAAACCATTCATAGGGAAGTCCG
>NW_024826968.1:0-1537 GCF_019175285.1 Sceloporus undulatus
TCCTTAAAAGGCAGGTCCTCTTCTTCCAAGCTGCCTCTCCTTTAAACTCCAGAAGATAATCCCAGGACAGTCGTTTCATGAGGCATTTTAATACCATTCCTTTCCCCCTTTTCCTCCTTCTGTCTTTCCCTTCCATTGACTGACAGCCAGGAACCCCTCCATTCCTCCTTGCCTCCAGGTGGCGCTGTTCCCTCCTTTTCTCCTCTCCCAGAGCCTGAAATGAATACGGTTTTATTCCATTTGTCATCACAGCTTTCCTTGTCTCTCCTTCTTCATCACAACAAGATGCAAAAAGGCTGAGATGGGCAGAAAGACAGAAGTGGGAGAGTAAACAATAACCAAAAGGGTAATAATAGAGGACCTCCATCCAGAATTGGAGCCTTTCCTCCCTTTGGGCTTCTGGACAACAACAGAAAGAATGGCCCTGAAAGGAGAAATCCCAGCAGACTGGAGGAGGGCAAACGTTGTCCCCATCTTCAAAAAGGGGAAGAAAGAGGATCCCAACAATTATCGTCCAGTTAGTCTGACATCAATACCAGGAAAGATTCTGGAGCAGATCATTAAACAGAGACCAACATTCAAGATGACCTGAATAAACTAGAAAGTTGGGCCACAGCTAACAAAATGAAATTCAAGAGGGAGAAATGCAAGGTACTGCACTTAGGGCGGAAAAATAAAATGCACAGATATAGGATAGGAGACACATGGCTGAACGAGAGTTATATGTGTGAAAGGGATCTGGAAGTCGAAGTAGACCACAAGCTGAACATGAGTCAACAGTGTGATGCGGCAGCTAACAAGGCCAATGCAATTTTAGGCTGCATCAACAGAAGTATAGTGTCTAGATCAAGGGAAGTAATAGTGCCACTCTATTCTGCTTTGGTCAGATCCCACTTGGAATATTGTGTCCAGTTCTGGGCGCCACAATTCAGAAACGATGTTCAATGATCTGCTCGTGTATCTTGCATGGCATTGATGTCAGATTTCGTGGAAGATACTGTGTGCTATGAGGAACGACTTAAGGAGCTGGGGATGTTTAGCCTGGAGAAGAGAAGGTTAAGAGGTGATATGATAGCCCTGTTTAAATACTTGAAGGGATGCCATACTGAGGAGGGAGCTGACTTGTTTTCAGCTGCTCCAGAGACTAGGACCTGGAGCAATGGATGCAAGCTACAAGAAAAGAGATTCCACCTCAACATTAGGAAGAACTTCCTGACAGTAAGGGCTGTTCAACAGTGGAACAAACTCCCTCGGAAGGTAATAGAGTCTCCTTCCTTGGAGGTCTTTAAACAGAGGCTAGATGGCCATCTGTCAGAGATGATTTGATTTGGATTCCTGCATGGCAGAATAAAGAGGTTGGACTGGATGGCCCTTGCAGACTCTTCCCACTCTATGATTCTATCAATACCTTGGCAAATTGAAGCCTTTCCTGAAAAACCTCCCTGAAAGAACTTCTAAGGGAGAAACAGGATTTTGAGTCAAGCTCAAGTCATGATAAAACAAGCCACTGACAACCCTGCTATGAAAAACTCCAAAA
>NW_024826969.1:0-1537 GCF_019175285.1 Sceloporus undulatus
CTCATTTCTTGCCTGATTTTCCCCACTTCCTCAATTAGATGCATTATTGGATCTGTAATCTTTATAGTACCCTCTGAAGATCCTCTTCTTTGAGCTTGCATCTGGTTTTGGCTTGGAGTTTTCTTAAAGGTTGCCATTTTTCTTTGCTCCTCCCGTTGTTTTATAACAAGGCAGTGTTCACAAATGGGGAAAGATAATATTTAAGATATTCAAAAAAGGAGGTAGAATAAATCAATTGTTATATTTTTCTTAAATTCTGTATCTAAACATATTTCTAAACTTCTCCTTCCTTAGACATTTCTCTTTTTCTCTTTTCCCCCTTTTCCTTCCTTTCCCCCTTCTCTTTAAATTCTTTAATTTTTTAAAGTTAAGTTTCACAGTATGTTATGTAAAGATTTCCCTTTAATTCTTTACTGTATTAAGCCAAATTCTGCTTCTTTAATCACAGTTCATAATATCAAAGTTAAACCATTATCTATGTGTCAGGGGAGAGGGAAGAAGAGTTTTTGTTTTGTTTTGTTTTCCCCTTCCTATTTTTTTTTCCCTTCCTTTTCCACTTCTTTTTCCTCCCACTCCTCCCCCTCCCCTCCCTTTCTTCCCCTCTATTCGTTCTTCTCCCTTTTCTCCTTTTCTCTTCCTTTAATTAAACTTTAACCTGATCCATAGTTCTAGAGTTTATTATCCTTAACTAGGTATATTCAATCTTTCTATGAGTAATAATACATTCTAGAGCTTGCAGTTCATAGATGTTTTATAAATATAAAAAAAGGTCATATATCCACTTATATCTCCACTTATATATCCTCTTAATATGAGTTGTAACATTAACATATAATATTCTCTACAAGGATTTTTCAAATTCTTAAGTAAACACCCAGTTACCCCATAAAGAGATATAATAGCCCACTTCAACAGCCTCTTTTTTTTTTAATCTTTTCATTAGCATTTTTCCCTTACTTTCTCTCTCCTTAATTTGGAGTTTCTAGTTTCCATCCAATAATGTCTATGTTCTTTCCCCAAGAGGCAAGATGACAGGAAGGAAAAGAGTCTTTCTCAAGGCTGCTTAAAGTGTCTTTGCTTTACTCTAGGTATGCTTAAGTAGCTGATCCAAAGGGCGTCGTCCAGTTCTCTCAACCAGTCAGTGTCTCCTTTAAATTTCCCTACAGTTTGCTTAGGGAGTAGGTGTTAGAGAAAAAGATCTTTGTGATGGTTGATTTCTCTTGTTACCGGTGATTTGAAACTGGTACCAACTGGAACAGATGCAGTCTTCTCAGCTACTCAGGATCAAAGTAACTTCCACACAGATTTTCACTCAAATGAGGGTTTATTGACTTTGTTGCTATTTACACTTTACAGCAGGCTACTATACATCTATACTCTTTCAGAGTCCATGCTAGAAGCTCGAATGTGACATCAGTCTTTATTCTCTCACAAGATCAACTTTCCCACCAAGTGGACACACCTCTTTCCCATGAAGTCACCATGCTACACAGGAGCATAACAATAACACATTTGTTGATATTATGTCTCAGCACAT
>NW_024826970.1:0-1537 GCF_019175285.1 Sceloporus undulatus
CTGAGGCTGAGAGAGTGTGACTTGCCCAAGGTCACCCAGTGGGTTTCCATGGCCGAGCAAAAGGGCATTTGAAGCCTGGTCTCCCAGTCTCCTAGCCCAGCCCTCAAGCCATTACACAATGCTGGCCCTCAGAGAAGGCTACAGACCTTGTAAAATTACAGATCCCCAGGATTCCTACAAGAGGTAAAGTGAGGCCCAAACTGCATTCTTTCTAGATGCCTGGGCACTTCCCCAGCTCAAAGTCTGGGGGTCTTTAAACAGAAGCTGGATGGTCATCTGTCAGGGTGCTTTGATTGTGAGTTCCTGCATGGCAGAAAAGGGTTGGATTGGATGGCTCCTGGGGATCTCAGCTCTACGGTTTTCAGTTTGTCCCCTGTGAAAGAGATTTCTCTCCAGTTTTTCCCCTTGATTAACATTACATCTCTGGAATTTTGATGGAACTGTACCCATTTGATTGCCACAAAACTGTGACCAGGCACAAACTAACCAGACCTAGCTTGGGGCCAAGGTGAGGGGGAAGAGGCCATAAAACTAGAGAGGTATGTGGATAAAAAACTGCTCTCTTGTGATCTGCCGGAATGGGGTTTCTCACTAAGATGGGGTCGTTTCCAAGGGCGCATCTACACTGTAGAAATAATGCAGTTTGACACCACTTTAAGTGCTGTGGCTCCATCCCATAGAATCCTGGGATGTACAGTTTTACAAGGTCTTTAGCCTTCTTTGCCAAAGAGCGCTGGTGCCTCACCAAACTACAAATCCTAGGATTCAATAGGATGGAGCCATGGCAGTTAAAGTGATGTCAAATTGCATTATATCTACAGTGTAGATGCAAACCCCAGGTGTAGGTTTAGTATACTGCCCTTCCATCTCTAATGAAGCTAAGACAGGCACTTTGTCTGAAACCCAGCTCTCAGAATGATAGTGAGGCTAAAAGTATATAAAAACAAAAGCAAAAAATTATTTACAAAGTTAAACATAAAACAGCAGATTATTTATATATAACGTTTGAAACACCACAGTCTGTTGTCTCAGACTAAACCAGGGCCTTACCAAGCATCCAACCTAAACTTCTTTCTCTTACTCCAACCATGTATGTGAATATGTGCCTTCAAGTTGCCTGTCATCTTATGGCATCCCCATGAATTTCATAGGACTTGCTTAAGCAAGAAATATTCAGATGTGGTTTTTATTTATTTATTTATTGTATTTATGCCCCACTCTTCATTCACAAAGGCTCTCAGAGCAGTTTACAGGTGGTTAATTTGACAGTTTCCTGCCCTCAAACTTACAATCTAAAAAGACAGTGACACAAAAAGAGAAGGGAATAGCAGTGGGGAAGTGCTTTTGACAGTTCCTTCCTCTGAAATATAGCCTACAGAACCTGGTATTTGTTGGCAGTGTCCCATCCAAATACTAACCAGGACTTCCAAGATCAGACAGTATTTACTCCAAGCCTAGTCTATATCAATCCCAAAGCCCTCTCAGGCTGCATCTATATTGTAGAATTAATGCAGTTTGGCACTGCTTTAACTGCCAT
>NW_024826971.1:0-426 GCF_019175285.1 Sceloporus undulatus
GCCAAGCAAACCATCTCAGTCAAGAAAACTGAGACTTCATTCTCCAAATCAACAACTGAAACCTTGTGTCCAATACACAAAGCACTGCACCTTATGAGTTACTGTAAAGAATTTCGCAAAAAACCTTATGATGACCGCATTGCCTTGTTAAAGGAACATGAGATATGCTTCAAGTGCTGCACATCTAAAGAGCACAGAGCCAAAGATTGTAATGAAAAGATAAAATGTCTAGAATGCGACAGTACTAGACACTGCACAGCGTTACATCGAGTCCAACTACCCCAAAAGCAGGAAAAAACAACTGCTGAGCCAATAACACCTCAACCAGAGACAGTAACTTCTTCAGAAATCAAGACAACAGGTACCGGTTGTACAGCCTTGTGTCAAGAACCAGGTAAAGTGCGATCATGCCATCCAATATGCCTA
>NW_024826971.1:526-1537 GCF_019175285.1 Sceloporus undulatus
TGCGGAACGAATTAATTTCGTAACCCGAGGTAGCAGTGTAACTTCTTCAGAAGTCAAGACAACAGGTACCGGTTGTACAGCCTTGTGTCAAGAACCAGGTAAAGTGCGATCATGCCATCCAATATGCCTAGCCAAGGTGTTCCCAAATGAGCACCCTGAAGCCTCCAGGAAGATGTACATTGTCTTAGACACACAAAGTGATACTTCACTAGCAGCTCCAGAATTCTTTGACCTCTTTGATGTCCAGACTCAAGAGATAGAATATGTCATGACAACTTGCACAGGAAATCAAGTTATGGTGGGGAGGAGCACCCAGGTTTCATAGTGGAGAAATTGCACAATGGCGAAAGATTCGAGCTGCCTATTCTAATAGAGTGTAAGTCCATTCCCAGGAGCAAAGACCAGATTCCAACCAAAGCAATTGCTCTTCACCATCGTCACTTAAAACAAATAGCCCACAAGATTCCAGAGTTAGATCCTGAGGCAGAAATCCTTATTACTAATAGGTACAGACTGTCCAGATTTATTGCATATCAAGCGGCAAGTGACAGGCCCAGCGGGAGCACCCTTCGCTCAAGAGATGTCTTTAGGTTGGGCCATTATAGGTTCAGTTTGTTTAAATCGTAAAAGAATACCAACAAGGATAAAGACTTTTGCGACAACACTAGTAGACAAAGGTCGTCCCTCTCAGCTGGAAGAATGTCCCGCTCATATCCATATACACCAACTGGACACCACTAACTTCAAGCCTACACTTCCAAACCACCTTCCGTGATGAACAACTCGCCCCATCTATCGAAGACAAGCAGCTCCTGAGCATCATGGAACAGCACTGCCAGCAAGATGACAAAGGTAATTGGATTGCCCCATTGCCTTTCCGCACACTTAGGCAGAGGTTACCCAACAACCGTAAAACAGCTTTACAACGCTTACATAACCTACAAAACAGTATGGCCAAAAAGCCACAGTTAAAAAAGGACATAATTGACTTTATAAATGGGATGGTGAACA
>NW_024826972.1:0-1537 GCF_019175285.1 Sceloporus undulatus
AGTTATGCGGGTTTTGTGTTGGCTTGGCAATCATCCTATGAGACACATAGGTAATTTTACCCTCCACAGAATTATATTGTTCCTGAAAGGGACTCATCTCTTTTCTTAAAGCAAAACCAACAGAGGAGTTTGGTTGATAGATAGATGCATTCTGTATGGACAAAGAGAAGTAATGTCTGTAAGATAAAGGAAGGCATGCCTTAGAACACACTTTAAATTAATGTCATAGAAGCTACTATTCCTTGAGGAGTAGGTAGCTTTCAATCTCTTATCTGTACAATCATTTCCTCGCTATACTAGCTTTAGTATTGACTAATGTTTTTGGGGATTTTCCATCTTTCTGATATGTCTACAGACTAGTGCAAAGTGAAGAAATCTTCAAGGAGATGCATGATTGGTCTCAAATACTGTTTAATATTTTCCCCCCTTTCCAAGAAATACCAAATCTTGGTCTTCCTGATAGTTCTATTTTAGGTTCTTTAGACCAAAGAACCTAAGGAGATAAAAATACCAAAGAACCTAAGTACCTAAGAAGGAACTCTTAGGAACTCTTGAGCCCCTTATGGTGTGGCTTATTATATGGGTCATTCTCAAAGTATCTCTCATACGATTAAGAAGTGACTTCAGGCTAGTGACTACGTCTTATCCTGGACTGCTTATCTGCAATTGGGGAATAATACTGGCTTATCTTTCTCAGTTGTGAGAATACTACAAGACATTTGGCAGAAAGAATGATTTAACATTTTTTAAATATCAGAATTATCCTAACTGAATATATTTATGATTCATTATTCTTGAGAGGAGGTGTATTTTAATATTAAAAATTGTTTTTGTTATTCCTCCTCAAGTCAACTTTGATTTATGGTGCCCCTATGAATGAGAGACTATGATGAAATAATCCAGTTTGATACCACTTTAACTGCAACAACTCAGTGTTACAAAATTCTGGCGACTGTAGTTTGTTGTGACACCAGAGCTCTCAGAGAGAGAAGGCTAAATATCTCACAAGGCTACATTTCCTAGAGTTCCATAGCATTGAGTCATGACAGTTAAAATGGAGTCAAACTGGATTATTTCAGCAGTGCTGATGCAGCCCCTAATGAATGAGATGTTATAATCCAGTTAATCAAATGAAGTGATTGAAAAGCAAAAGAAGGAAAATAAATTTGTTCGAAGGGAACAGGAACTAGTGTCAGATTTTCATCATGAGATCATGGCTTGCATCTTATTGGGTTGTTGCAACTACAGTAAATTTGTTGTATCAATTGTGGAAAACAACACACAGGTAAAGCCTATTAATTTAATTTATTTACTCTGTTTGAGACTAATAGGATTCAGGCCCATGTATATATATATCCCAAAAGATTAATAGAACTTTTCTGTCACAGTGTTCAGAGGCCTCATACTTGATAGAAACAAATGCTTTGTAACTTTAATTGGAGAAGACAAATTTATTACAAAAAGATGGTCCAGAGCCTTCCAGAGAGAGGAGAAGGAGAGGAGCTGCTTGGCAGCCATTTTGAGACCGTGTGCTTGA
>NW_024826973.1:0-1537 GCF_019175285.1 Sceloporus undulatus
TTCTTTTTTGCTCCGCGCGGGAGTCGCACGGTTTGGCTGCTGCGGCTCCCGCGCAGAGCAAATGGCGGCGGTGGGGGAGCGCCGCAAAGCGGCGGTTTGTACCCCACCATAGTTTCATTCAGCCAGGTGTCCCCCATCCTATATCTGTGCATTTTATTTTTTAGCCCTAAGTGCAGTACCTTACATTTTTCCGTGTTGTAAAATGTAAAATGTAAGCCATTTTACAAAGGAGTCCTCTCTGGTTGTGATGGTGTACCATTTTGGGTGACATACGGCTTCTTTTAGGATGCATAATGTTTTCTCCCTTTATTATAGCCATCTTCTATCATTAATTTTTCTGCTATTTTCAAGAATGGTTTCTTCAAGTGGCAAGAATTATTTTATTTTATTTTGAAGGGGACAGTTTCCTGTTTATGGCAATATGCAATATAGGTATTTTTAGAAGCTGTTTTTCAGGTTCAAGGGTATTCAGACCTCATGTCTTGATCCATCTGAATGATTTAGCTGTGTTTCAGATTTTCATGCAAATAAGAACCTGGGACTAAGAAATCAACTTCAGGCTCATTGTGTTCTTGCTATTTGCTTAGAAACTGCTAGTGTTTTCTATAGAAATCACTTAGCACTGAATGACTGTCATCTTGTTGGTTCATCCTAACTTGAGTAGATCTGTCCAATAAATTGTTGAGTAGTGAGCCAATATATAGAGTTAACATGGATTCTGGGAGGTCAGTGTTCAAATCCTCCCCTTCAGCCTCAGAAACCCACTGGGTAAACTTGAGCAATTTATTCAGCTCTTCTGAATAAATCTTGCCAAGAAAACCTGTGATAGGGTTGCTATCAGTTGAAGTAGCCTTGAAGACATAAACAACATTGAGTTGGGTAAATCGAATTGGTTGAATATCCATTCAACCAATTCGATTTACCCAGCTCAATTACCCAACTCCATTCAGCTGTAACAGCTGTAACAAGATTTAGGGTTTTTTTAAGGGCATGTGTATAAAATCAATAGATACTTGTGATTGACTCCAGCAAAAAGTTTGCTTAAGAGTTTTTTTTAAGGGGTGTGTATATCCCTTCCTTCTTTGGTTGGGAGTGCAATTTTGCTTGGATTGATTCTGACACAATGTGACCCTTTTGGGATCCTAGATCCAAATCATGATTAGGAAGTCTGAATCTTCAGGTATCCTATCTACTTTCCTTCTGATAAGCTGAAGATCCACTGGTCACTTCTCTCCAGGATGAAAAGGAGCCATTGTTGGGTTTGGCCAGTGAACCAATTACAAATCCATGTAACAGTTTACCTTCTCTAACCCACATTTTACAAGCTTGTTTGCAAGAATGTCATGGGGAACCCTCTCAAAGGCCTTACTGAAATCAAGATATACTATATCCACAGCATTTCCTTCATCTACCAAGCTGGCAATTTTATCAAAGAAAGAGATCAGATTTGTCTGGTATGACTTCTTTCTCTGGAACCCATGTTGACTTTTTGTGATTATGGCATTGCTTTCTAGACTCTCTGTTTAATGATCTGCTC
>NW_024826974.1:0-1537 GCF_019175285.1 Sceloporus undulatus
GACATATCCAAAAAACACCTCTCAAAACACCTCATAAAAGAGACGCTCCAAGGCACTGGGTTTGGGGGGGGGACAGAAAGAGGGGCAGCCCCACAGCAACCTATGGGTTTAGACAGCAAAGAGTGGCACCAGGCACAGTGTCCAGGCGAGGGACTACCTCCCTTTGGGGTGAGGGTCCTCTGAGGGTCCAGACGAGGTTCAGAGCCTCCTCCGGACAAGAGGGCAGTGAATGGGCACCAAATGAGAAGCTGGGCAGGGGAGGGCTGGGGGCTCCTTAACGGGGTTATGGCACAATTACCTCATTAGGAAAAGGTGGCCATGTTTGTGGCAGGGCCCTAATGGACTTCAAAACCTCTGGTGAGGAGAAGGAAAAAGCCTCTGGAGGTGGCCATGTGTCACAATGGGCAAAGGGAGCAAAGCAGAGAGGAAGGAAGGGTTGCAGGGGACAAAGCTGGAACGCAGGGACCCCCATTGGTGTGTGTGTGTCTGTGTGTGTCTGTGTCTGTGTGTGTTTGCGGGTGGACAGAGGGGGACCCAGAAAAGGGGACTCATGTGCCACCCCTGCCAGGCACACGCTGCGTCTGGGCACCGATTGTGGAGGGCAATAAACACAACTGGTGTGACCAGATGTCCTCACCACCGAGGAGGACAAGGCAGTGCAAGATGTAAGTCATTCAAGAAAAATGTAAGATGTTACCAAATAAAAGGTTATAAACACTCCTATGGATGTGAAGTCGAAGGCTTTCATGGCCGGCATCCATAGTTTTTTGTGGGTTTTTTGGGCTATGTGGCCATATCCTAGAAGGGTTTCTTCCTGATGTTTCGCCAGCATCTGTGGCTGGCATCTTCAGCGAATGCTTGCCTGGAAAGGACTTGGCTATATATATTGTGTGACCTGGAAAGACAGGAGTGATTTGCATATACAGTACTGTATGTTGTTTTTGTTGCTGATGGTGGGCCTCAGGGTGGAGGGTCTGCAAAAGAGGATTGCTGTCTGCTTAATCCATGGTCATTGTCTGCTGGGAGATTTCTCATTTGCATTTGTTGAGTCTTTATCTTGCTATCTTTCAGGACTGATAGCCAAACCTTGTTCACTTTCAGGGGTTCTTCCTTCCGGTTGAAATTGTCCAGGTGTTTGTGGATCTCAGTGGCTTCCCTCTGCATCCTGACATGGAAGTGGTTGGCATGGTCCAGAACTTCAGTGTTTTCAAACAGCATTTTATGCCCAGGATGGTTTGTGGCATGTTCTGCTCCTGATGATTTTTCCGGCTGGCCCAGTCTGCAGCGTCTCTCGTGTTCCTTGATCCTTGTTTGCACGCTGCGTTTGGGGGTCCCTATGGAGACTTGTCCGCAGCTGCATGGTATGCGCTAAACTCTTCCTGCGGCTGTGAGAGGGTCTCTCTGGTCCTTGGCTGAGCCAAGCATTGGCTGGATTTTCTTGGTCGGTTTGTAAACCATTTGCAGGTTGTGCTTCCTCACCACTTCGCCTGTTCTGTCTGTGACTCCTTGGATGTATGGTAAAATACCTTCCCTTTGG
>NW_024826975.1:0-1537 GCF_019175285.1 Sceloporus undulatus
TACCTACTAATTTCCACTACTTCTACTCTATCCAGGGAATTTAATCCAAAGGCTGCTAAGAGCTCCTTTATGCTTTCTAAGATGCAGAATTCTATGGGACTTCTTGACTTGAGAGATGAATTTGTCTTGACAAAAAAACCCAGCAAACCAAAATGGTTGAAATTAGACCATTGTTTTTTTAAGGGGAGCAACTACTGTGTCAATTTTCTGTTCGTGTGAGAACCTCCATGGGCCACAGAGACGGCTAAAATGCCAAAAAAAAAAAAAATAAAAATCCAAACTCAGACATGATCAAAAGTTCACTTGTGTTTTTTAAAGGGGGGGGGGGGGTTTAATTTGGCAAGTGGGTACTTTTTTTTTGTGTTGTGACCCTATCATGGGCTGACAGTGCGTGGCTGCATCAATAGAAGTATAGTGTCTAGATCAAGGGAAGTAATAGTGCCACTATATTCTGCTCTGGTCAGACCCCACCTGGAATATTGTGTCCAGTTCTGGGCACCACAATTCAAAAAGAACGTGGAGAAACTGGAGCATGTCCAAAGGAGGGCGACTAAAATGGTGAATGGTATGGAAACCATGAAGCCCTATGAGGAACGATTCAGGGAGCTGGGGATGTTTAGCCTGGAGAAGAGAAGGTTAAGAGGTGATATGATAGCCCTGTTTAAATACTTGAAGGGATGTCATTTTGAGGAGGGAGCAAGCTTGTTTTCTGCTGCTCCAGAGATTAGGACCCGGAGCAATGGATGCAAGATGCAGGAAAAGAGATTCCACCTCAACATTAGAAGAAAATTCCTGACAGTAAGGGCTGTTTGACAGTGGAACAAACTCCCTTGAAGTGTAGTGGTGTCTCCTTCTTTGGAGGTCTTTAAGCAGAGGCTGGATGGCCATCTGTCGGGGATGCTTTGATTGAGAGTTCCTGCATGGCAGGGGGTTAGACTAGATGGCCCTTGGGGCTCATCCAACTCTATGATTCTATTATTCTATTATTCTACTCCAGCCTTTTTAAAAGGTGAATTGCTGTTCCTGGAGACTCCTAAGAGATGAAATTCATTCTTTTGCACCATTAAAAAAATGGCAGTCTCCTCTCTTCACCCAGCCTGGCAAAGAGCATTTCTTCAAGATATTCATCTTCTTTCCTTTTATAAGGACATCGCTGGTTATAATATGTCTTTGACAAGTTGTTTTTCTCATTGTTGTTATTGGTAAAATATATTATGTCTTGGCTGCATTAACTAGTTATTAACCTTCTTGAAGGGCCAGTTACTGGATGGGAGGTTGGAATACAATTTAAAACACATACAAGTAAACTTAATATTTAAAAAAAAAAAACGTTGGCTGATTTGTTAGATTTTTCAAGAGCTATTGAGAGATTGTGATGTGGATTTTGGGTTAGAAGTCATGATGAATACAGAACAGTCATGTTCTGTGTTTCTTTCCATCCTCCATCTGCACAAGGGGAACAGGCCATGCAGAGACAACATCAAGGGGATCTTTTGACTCCCAAGATCCTGTTCAAACTGTTTAGAAGAAAAGGATA
>NW_024826976.1:0-1537 GCF_019175285.1 Sceloporus undulatus
GGTGTTCCTACTTACCAGGCTGTCATTACTCCAGTACCATCAGCTTCACTGAATGGAGAAACTTGGTATACTTCCTCTGACTCAACTTGAGCGATCTTGCAATCAGGACCTTCAAATCTCAGTTTCATGACAAAGGCTGAAGTCCCTTGAACCATTGTGTTTCTCTAAATGACAGACAGAGGCACCTTTTTGAATACAAATACTGACTGAAATACTTTAAAGATAGAGGCTAGAAGTTCATATGGTGGGGGGGGAGAAGGGACATTAATCTTTTGCCCTCCATTCCTCCACCTCTCTGACGCCTCCATTCAAGAGAATGGAATCCCTTAACATCCATGTGTGTGCAAATATATCCAAACTGTTCTTACCAGCAGGCATTTAGGATTCAAGTAGAAGTAAGACATTCCAATGGTCCGCTTGACTTTATTCCTGCAGTTGTTCAAGTCCTTGGTCCTGGTCATAATGACACCATTGTTGCTCTTGTCATCTACGATTACATACCGAGTCTGGCACTCACCATCAATGCCATCCTGTAAATATTGATACAATCAGATTACCAAGGGATACACAAACACCACCCAAATAGGATAGAAGGGCAATGGTGGGTTGTGTAGGTGTGATATCAATTAGTGCAGAGTGAAATTAACATTGTGGTTAGCAGAAACTAGTCACAACTGAGAGTTAGAGTTGACTTTTTTCTTGTAGCTGATATCTAATTTTTTCATAATGTACATTGTTTTTTTTAGGATTATAGAAACCTGCATAGAAAAAGATGGGGCAGATACTTTGTTAACCCCAAAGATAGAGAATGGTCTTTAGTCTCTTGATTTTATAGTAAATGTAGCAATTTTAGATCAGATAATTTGGGCCCAAGACCCCTATCTCCATTTATCAAGCAGTCCTCTTAATGAGAAAGTATTTAACTGGATGATCAAGCTTGAAATCAAACTTCTAATGGTGATTAGAGTTGGAAAGTCCATGATAGTTTACAGCCTTTTTAAAATCCATCCGAGAAATTACAGGTGCGTTCATTATGCTCTGGCCTGGTAGTGTAAACAAGACGTGGGGAACAATTTATCCTGCAGGTGTTTTCCAATTCTTGCTACCATCATCCCTTGCCATCATGGTCAAAGATGATGGAAGTTGTAGTTTCACAGCAAACAGAAGGCCAGAGAGCATAAAGAACAACTTGAGTGTAAGCAACAACAACAACAACAAAAGATTATGTTACTACTAAGGTAGGTAGGGTGAAGGTATAAAATACAAGTTCAACATTTGTAAATGGTATATTTAGAGCTTCCTGTCATACCAATACAGTATGTGATATTATAGTCTCTGCTGCTTTTAACTGACTAATAATTTTCAATTTATTGTGTAATTTGCTGCTTCTTGTTTGATGCATATGGACTTCTTGGTTTCCTGTTGTATATCACCACATCAATAAATCTGACATACAAACAAAGTGTATATGGAAGAAACTAACCTCCTGAAGCTCATATTCTTTCTGGTTCCTTGGTGTTGCAATCAGCATGTTCAG
>NW_024826977.1:0-1537 GCF_019175285.1 Sceloporus undulatus
TAGGTTCTCCAGTGCAACTTTGTGGTCAACACCTGCCACTGACCATAACATATTAATATGCTCCATGAATAATCAAAGCTGCAAATGTGGAGGGAAAAGTGTATCATAAATTGGGCTGGGAGTGGCCAGCTGAGAGAAGATGATTTGCTTAAAGCTACTAGCAATTTCATGAGCAAGATGAAAGCAGGTGAATAGGAGCAGCTGTGCTTCCTCCTCGGTTCCATAGACTTCCCCAACACTCAGTATCATATATGCGCGATTATAAAGTTCATACATGAAAAATGTACATATCTATTTTGCTATTTATACATACAAGAAACTTCCAATTAGCAAACGTCTTTCATGCTGACTTGAGACCATGCGTACAAAACTTTGTGCATAAGAAAACACAAAGTAGGACTATACAGATTTAAGTCCATGCTGTACTTGGAGCTTGGAGAGTTTACTGGCTAATCTTGATCCATTTCTGTTGCAGAAATTGTATGTAATATATGCGAAGGTGAAGCTGGTTGGGGTTGAGAGAGATTGTAGTCCAGCACATCTGGAAGGCACCAGGTTTGGGAAAGCTTGACTAGGTGGATAAAAATGCACCTGCCCTTTTCTAAGATAATCAGTTTTGTCACATGGGAAACATAAAGAGAAACAGCCATGGATATGGAACTTATTATGTTGTGACGTGATTGCGGAGAAAATGTTATTTGCATAATATAAAACAGTCTTCCTTCTCAACCCATCCCTCCAGATGTTTTATACCCTAACTCCCACCATTGCTAACCATTGGCAGTGCTGGCTGGAGATGATAGAAGCTGTAGTGACAACATCTGGAAGGACCCAAGGCTGGGAAGGCTGACATTTATTGTATTAATTCAGTTTAAGACTTCCACAGCGGCAGCCCTGAGGCCCCGATCCGCCGCTTGTCCAGGCCGTAGGAAGCTGCAAAAGGCTGCATCCCGCAGCCTAGAAAGGGGTGTCCTTGGGGCTTCAAGCCCCAAGGACACCCCGACAGTGGCGGGGAAAAGAGAAAGGGGCGGCTCGACCCCTTTCTTTTGTATGTCGCTGGCACAGCTGTGTAATGGCTGCACCAGTGACACAAAGCAAGGAAGGAGCTCCTTCCTGCGCCATGGAAAGGGCGCCACAGGCTCCCTTTCGCGGCACCAGGACATCACGTCCCCGCCGCTCAGTTTGGAGGCAGCGCAGCTGTGATGTCCTAATGGTGGTGCCCATGTAGAATGCGCGCTGCCATTTTGTACGTACTGAGTATTGAGGAGGGAACAAGCTTGTTTTCTGCTGCTCCAGAGAACAGGACCCGGAACAATGGATGCAAGCTACAGGAAAAGAGATTCCAGCTCAACATTAGGAGGAACTTCCTGACAGTAAGGGCTGTTTGACAGTGGAACACACTCCCTCAGAGTGTAGTGGAGTCTCCCTCCTTGGAGGGCTTTAAGCAGAGGCTGGATGGCCATCTGTCAATGGAGATGCTTTGAATGGGATTTCCTGCATGGCAGAATGGGGTTGGCCTGGATGGCCCTTGCAGCCT
>NW_024826978.1:0-1537 GCF_019175285.1 Sceloporus undulatus
GTCAGTGGTTTGAAGTAGTTGAAGTCCTCATGGTGCTGTCATCCCGCTAGGATGGGCTGAGCAAAATGCTGCACTAGAGCTGCGTGTAACAACCCCCAAGGGTGTGCTTGTGTATCTTACCCCTTCCAGATTCCCTGGACTTCTCTTTCTATGATACTTTTTGAAAACCAGAAACCAATTTCTGGATATATTCACTTTCAGTTTTTCCCCCTCTCTAGTATGTTGGAAGTCTTCTCCCTCTACTGAAGAAGTCTTGAGTGGGCTAATATATAGTTCTCTATAAAAAGTACTTTCCCCTCCTCCTGTAAGTAGTTTCCTATGCTACTTATTCATGTGATTATTTTTTCTTCCAGCCTGAACAATGCAGAGCCTTTGAAGCGGCTGCATTCCCACTGTGACATGCTCTCAATTTCCTTCAGGGCACTGCTCTGAAGTGTCATTTTTCTGTCTTCAGGAACAGCCCACCAACTGCTATTTCTTTTGCACATGGCTAACTGAAATGAACAGGAATTGCAGGAGAGCAATGCTGAGTAGATTTTTTATCTTTGACTCACTCATAGTCTTTGCTTTGCTTTGCTTTCGTTCTTTTGCCATATTCCAAGAAACCTACTTTTCACAGAACTTGGAATCTTACTTTTTGAAAACAATTTATTTCTCTTTACTTGGTTTAGTGCTCAGAGTAATAATTTATTGCCAATATTCCTTATATTATTTGCGGGAAATGATATATTGTATTGCTCATTGCGGTTTTTCTTTTCCAATTTAGGATCATAAAGTGGCATAAACTTGGAAAAAGTCCTGTCAAATGCCTCCAAAAGAGGAGAGGGAAAATTGAAGGAAATGGGTTGTATGCAACCCCTGAATCTGATCCCTTTTTTGAAGTACTTGGTGTCCTTGAAATTCCTCTATAAGCTCTCAGACTTCCTCCAAATTTTTAATTTTTCCCCAAGCCATTATTGCCCCACAAACATAAAAAAATACCCTCCAAACTGTTGCACAACACAGTGCTTTTGCTCCCTCCACCCTAATAACAACTTCCAAAACTCCAGAAAAACAGCCATAAAATGGCCACAAATTAAACAGGAAGTGACATCATGGCTTCATGGTGCGGCCCACCAGATGCAGGGGACATGGCCACTACCCGCCAGTGCAGTTTCCAGCCCCTCCTCAAGATATACTTACTATGCCTTTAAAATGTAACTTTAGAAAGTAACTTGAAACATTATTCAGCAATAAAATAAATCCTTATGTTATTTTGAAATGTAAGGTGCTCTTATCCCTTCTTTAGCCCTCCTCCCCTGCAAGTAACTCATTATGGTAACTTTGTAGCTGACAAAACTTGTTCCTTTCAAGCTATGTTTTTCATTCACTTCTGTGACTTTCCTGTTTTTCTTTTTGGTATCTCATAAAGCATCTCTGAAGCTTAATCACCTTTTCATAGAAAAACCTGTCCTCTTATGTCTATCCTCTTGCAATGACTGAATCCCAGTAATAATAATAATAATAATAATAATAATAATAATAATAATAATAATAA
>NW_024826979.1:0-1537 GCF_019175285.1 Sceloporus undulatus
AGTGTCCAGTGGGTTGATGGTGCAGCTGCCCACTCATGTGCTTTTGCGATTGATATATGAGTGGGTGACAAAAACAATTATGGCCAGCAATGTCATTGGTGGCTCACATGGCCCAGGGTGCGTGTTCCTGTCTGTTTCCACATAGACATGCAGTGTGCACACTGATGCAATTTCCATCTTGAACTGGAGTAATCCAGGGTGGTTTTTTTCCCCATCTGGTGTTACGGAGCACAGCTTCAGTCTGTTTTCCTCCTGTTTCAGCCACATGTGTTATCTAACAGGAAGGTCTCCAACTTTTAGCCCATGCAGACTATCCCTTTAGAGTGGTTACTTTGCACTATATTCTGAGATCCTTTTAGATTAGGTGTGGAAAAGACATATAATTGTACTGGAGACTTTACTGACAAACCAACCATTTTTTTAAAAATGAAGGTTTCTTATATTCAGGATGGACCATTTAGCCATACTTCTGACTGCTAATAGTACCTTTCCAAATTGTGGCGCGTTACAGACAACCCTAAAGTGGCTGGTCTGCCACTGCCGCCATTAGCTGCAGTGGGAAGCCCCAGCGGCCAGACCGCGAGGCTTCCAGCCGCAGCTAAAAAGGAGCGCCAAAATGTTGCTCCTTTTTGGCCCCTGGAAGTGGTGCTGAGAGGCGCAAGGGGCGCACTCATGGCATCACTTCCACCGCACAGCGTCCATGACGTAAAGATGGCAGCGCCCATGTGGATGGGCGCTGCCATATAGTACATGCTCCGCACGTGTTAGGAACAGGGCCGGTTAGGAAGGGGCAACCCTTCCTAACCCTAGCACGCCTCTTCCTAACCCTAGTACGCATGAAGCGCGTACTGTATGGCGGTCTGTAACCCGCTTAAGTATTCAAATGACATTAGACTATTATGAAATTTGATTTTTTTTAGTCTTAACAAATATATTTATTCATATGGAAATATCCTTGAAATTCTTAAACTATTCAGTGTTAGACTGATAAACAGACACATTTTTGATTATGACATAAAATGTGTTATGTACAGTTGTTGTTAGTTTGACTCAGACTGGGTAATTTTACCATATGGTTTTCTTGCCAAGATTTATTCAGAAGAAGTTTCTCATTGCCTCCTCATTAGGCTGAGAGACTAGAAGTTGCCCAAAGTCACCTAGTAGATTCCCAAAGCTGAGCAGGGATTCAAACCCAGGTTTCCTGTGTTCAGAGTCCAACACTCAAACCACTACATGATGCTGGCTTTCATGAAATTTTTTTACCAGAATTCTGTACATCTTTTCCCCAGTATTCCCATATCCCAAAGTGTTTCCAGAAACTATTCTTCACAAAAATAAATGTGAGCTCTTCGATGAGAATTTTGGGATTTTCTGCAAAAGAAATACATAGTGGTTTCTAAGGCTGAGCAGAAATTTGAAGCCTAGTCTCCCAGCGTCATAATCCAACACACAAACTGCTGCACCAAGAACAGTCACTAGATCCCCCCCATGGGGGAAAGGCACCTGGACATGTCAAGACATCCTGTCCAGATATTAA
>NW_024826980.1:0-1537 GCF_019175285.1 Sceloporus undulatus
TGGAGGTCCTGCCTTATGGCAACCCTAATAGCATGGAGCCATGGCAGTTGAAGAATTGACAAACTGGATTATTTCTACAGTGCAGATGCAGCCAAAGGCTCTTGAAGGTCTCTTACACATAGGGTAGCCTCAAGTCAAAAATGACTTCATGGCAAATAACAACCTGTGACCCTCCAGATCATGTACTACGACTCCTTTCATTCTTAACCACTCTTAATGCTGCTGGAGCTGGCGGAAATCCAATCATCTGAAGGGTCACAGCTTATCCATCCCTACATCAGCTTAAAAGAAACAAAACAGTTAATCACCATGATTTAATATGAGTCTGGTATAAAAAAAATTGTTTTCATTTTCATTTCAGATTTTAAATTGATAAAGAATTAGTAACATAATAATTCTTGCTTGTTCCAGTTTTGGGGATTCCTTTGTTAGGTTAAAAGATACACCAATAAATATCCTTTACAATGTATGTCTTTTCTTTTGTCCCCTTCCCTCTTTTTTTGGCATTGTCTCTATAACCTCACAGCAACTCATGGGCAACCACTTTTATTCTTTATTAATTTCAAAAACCTTCTAGGCTGTCTAGCAAAATTACAGGATTTAACAGACCTGACTCTCTGGTTGTGGAGGTGGGAAGGGAGTATATTCCTTCTTGACATTCTTCTTTCTTGGTTCCTTCCTTTTGTTCAAATTCTTGTGTTTGAACTTTGGCAAAAAACGTTCCCAGTTCTGTGCTCTTAATTCAGGATCTTTTGACAACTCCCTCTTAATCATCAGGGTCTTCAACAACATTACAACACCAAAGAGGCCAAAGAATTAGTTAGAACATACTATTTATTCAACTCTTTCTGTTTATTCATTTAGGCAGAGAGGGGGAAAAATCAAAAGATTATAATACCAGATATAAAATAATAATAATAATAATAATAATAATAATAATAATAATAATAATAGATAATATTACCTATTAATGCAGTGGGCAACAATCTGATTTATTGAACAAATGTAGCATCCTGTTCTTTTTAATACTTTTCAGTAAGGTCAAAGATATGCTAGATCTGCCTGCCTCATCCCAGGCAGAAAACACATTGTTTGATTTCTGTTTCTGAATTAATCTGTATTTCATGTATTTGCAATCCCACACCCATTTGCCTGGAGTAACCCCCACTGAATGCAGCTGGGCTTACTTTTGACTGGATAAGTATGGAAGGATGGCTGAGGGTCAAGGAAACAAGACTGGTCACCCCAGGTATAAAACTGCTCTGCTCCAAAAGGAATACAGTACTACCTTGCAACATTACATAAAATTGCCATAATTTCATATATTGGTATTAGGTGGTCAATTGTCAGGCTCCCAATTGCCACCCCCAAACAACAAGAGGCTGTGCTTCTAAAGAGTAACAGCTTTATTGAAAGGTAAAAGGTATAGGCAACAGAAGTGACTTCTTTGTCAGGAATGAAGATACATAGTTACAGATGGGTTATATAGCCCCACGAGCAGACCCACCCCCATAAAGCAATAAAGTTAATTAATTGG
>NW_024826981.1:0-1537 GCF_019175285.1 Sceloporus undulatus
CAGAAGTCGCACCAAAGCCACGCTCCAGCCCTAAGGACTGGAGCACGGTTTTGGTGTGGCTTCTGGACTCTTAGGACGCATGCATCATTGAAACACCATACCTCCACTGTGACTCGAAGCAGCTTTATTTTGGCTGTCTGTAACAGGCCATTCTCAGCTGATAGAATGAGGATGCCACATATGGCTGCTGCAGGTACTCTTGTCCACAGAGACAAGAAGAATCATAGAATCATAGAATTGGAAGAGACCACAGGGGCCATCCAGTCCAACCCCCTGCCATGCAGGAACTCTCAATCAAAGCATCCCCGACAGATGGCCATCCAGCCTCTGCTTAAAGACCTCCAAAGAAGGACACTGCACTCCAAGGGAGTGTGTTCCACTGTCGAACAGCCCGACTATCAGGAAGTTCCTCCTAATGTTGAGGTGGAATCTCTTTTCCTGTAGCTTGCATCCATTGTTTCGGGTCCTGTTCTCTGGAGTAGCAGAAAAAAAGCTTCTTTCCTCCTCAATATGACATCCCTTCAAATATTTAAACAGGGCTATCATATCACCTCTTAATCTTTTCTTCTCCAGGCTAAGACCTCCCAAGTTATGTACATGCTCCTTCAGGAAAAATGCAGCCGTGTCTAGGATTGGTTGCAAACCTTCATCCAGAGTAGTAGGTTCCCCTTACTGTGGTACCTCCATTTTATCTGCTTTATACTTCATGTTGTTTGCTTTAAAACATCCCCAAAATAATTACATTTGCTATAGTATTTTTTATATTCTAGTCCATTTGTAAAAATGTTTTTGAGGTCTTGGGATGGACAATCCTATGCAAGAAGACCAGGCTGTAAATAATTATTTTCAGAATGTTGTGTGTCCATATTAATGAGTTGATTCTGTATCTTTCAACCTGTGGGAAGCTTGATGTGTCCATCCTGCTTTTGTCTACATGTTAGGGAAAAAGATAGTCTTGTGTCACCTGAAAAATGAAAATATTTACTGTGGTGTAAACTGACTGGTCAAAGTCACTTAATCAGATGCATTAAGCAGATCCAAATCCATAGAAGTATATGCCATGAAATCTTTTGGTCTTATGGCAACTTAGAAAAACTTGGATATTCTTCTGGAATGTTCTAGAGTATTGCCCATAACATAGGTTGGGTGGGGAATGTGTAGAGCCTGCAGGGCCTCATTTAGTGGGCCCTCAAGGCTCCAAAGCCCCCAGTTGCCCCAGGGTCTTTATGATTTTTTTAATGCCAAAAATGGCTCAAAACTGCCATCAAACATGACTGTTTTGTTCCTCTCAAAGCCGCCCAGTGCTCTCCCCCCAATCCCAAGCCAGACCAAAGCAAAATCAGAAGGAGTATTAGGTCACTTCTGATTGTGTCAGAAGTGTCTGTATAGTTTTGGTAAAGGATGTAGAGATAAAAAACGACCCTCACACATTCTGCAGTGGCCCGTCCATGATATAAGTGAGGCATTGTTACTTTTTAATCTCTCTGGCTGATTAAACTCTAGCACTGATCTTTCAGAAACATTAAGTCTTGGAAGC
>NW_024826982.1:0-1537 GCF_019175285.1 Sceloporus undulatus
ATTAGGAATTATCCCATCCTATCAACTAGGAACTATCATATTATTAGATATTCCTAATAATTCATGAAGAATTATCCTGCACAATAAAATCAACTTGAACAATTTTAAATAATAATAATAATAATAATAATAATAATAATAATAATAATAATAGCAGCAGCAGCATAATTCCATTGCATAATTGGGAATTATCCCACTGCAAGTTCCTCCAGCCTTTCTGAGGGGCAAATCTAGCCCCCTACATGAGGGAGCAGCAGGCAAATTTAAAAGAAGGAACCAGTCAACCAATTCTGGGTGTGGGTTAAGAAACCAACAGTTTTATAATAAAGTTTAACACTAATCACTGCCTAGAATAGTTTTGCAGTAACCTTGTGCCCTGACTGGTTTCTTAACATTTCCCCAGGAAACAACAAACAAGGAAATCAAAAGTCAACAAACATTCTAGGTTAATGCACCAAAAAAATCCCCACAAAAACTTAATAGCTGCCAGTTCACCTTTCCAGAGCAGAGTTAACCCTGCTGCTCCTCCCTTGGCTTTATTTACCTGAGGTGTTCTGAGCAGAAACGCCTGCAACTATGAGGAATAAAGCCCAAAGCCCTAGGTCCCTCTTCATCCCTCCCAGCTCCTACTCCAGGATTCAGTCAGGTGGGAACCAAACCCTCCAGGTTCCCAGAGGCTTCATTTATAGCCCACCCAGGCAAAGGTCAGGTGGCTTTGCCTCCTCCAATGCAGCAACAACAACAACCTCCTTTGTGGCTCCACTTCCACAGCTATTTGCTGAGCTGCAGCACTGCAAATCCTGCAGGGGTTGCTTTATAAACGGTGCCTATGAGAACTGACCAAAATACATTGAATTAGCAAATCCTGTACATAAAACTTGTGACTCCTCCATCCTCAGCCTCCAGGGTGGAATGAATGCACTTTGTTATTGCAATGTAATGACCATAACCTTATGTGGCCATGTTTCTTCTAGTAAGAATGGATTTATTTATTCCTCTGCTGATAACACATCCAAAAATTATTCCTAGATTAATTAGGTGTCTTCCACGAGAAGATGCAACCTAGATTTATTCCTGTAGTAATAATGGATTTATTCCTCTAGTAACAGCACAACCTAAAGCACTGGACTACAGGAGACCAGGGTTTGCTTCTAGCTCAGCCGTGAAACTTTTTTATAAGTCTCAGTTTCAGGGGAAAACAATGGCCTGTTACAGATAGGGATGCCATATCCTGCCTGTAGGTGGGACAATCCCTGTTTGGGTGGTGCCATCCCGGTCCTGGTCCGGTTTGGCACCAAAACCAGGATGGCACCACCCGCGGCCACCTCTGCCCCCGCGCGCGCCGTGGGGGCCTCCGTGGAGACGCTCCCTCCCAGGCCCCAGCGAGGCCTTGGAGGCGGCTCCGCAATCGCGGAGTCCTCCAAGGCCTCTGCGAGGCCGGGGAGGAGGAGGAGGCCACTTGCCACCACGGCAATGGCCCTGATGACGGTCGGCCCCTGCGCCCCTTCCCGGCCTGAGAGGAGGCCGAGGCTTCCTC
>NW_024826983.1:0-1536 GCF_019175285.1 Sceloporus undulatus
GAAACCCTCCTCACCCTGGGTGGTTTTCATTTGCATTTGCTGGGTCTTGATTTTGGTGTTTTTCAGGACTGATAGCCAAACTTGGTTTTCTTTAAGGGTTTCTTCTTTCCTGTTGAATTTGTCCAGATGTTTATAGATTTCAGTGGCTTCCCTGTGCATTCTCTGAGCTGATAGTTGTTGGCATGGTCCAGAATTTCAGTGTTTTCAAACAGCATTTTATACCTAGGATGGTTTATAATGTGTTCTGCTACTGCTTATTTGTTTCTTTGTTTTCCTTTCCAGAATCCCATCATCACCCAGTTCTTTCCCACCCTGCTGCTGTGGTGTTTCTCTGCTCTGCTTCCAACTATTGTGTATTATTCAGCATTTTTTGAAGCCCATTGGACCAGGTAAAATGGAGAAGGGATTGTGACCTGACTGAGGGCAGAGTTACTCACAATTCTCCCACAATCTCCATAGCTCTGATATTTTATTTGACATATATTTTGTTTCCTTGGGTGATTTTTTTTCTTTTATCAGATTGAAAGTAAACCATCACCCTTCCTCAAATCCCATAAAATGCTACTCAGTAAAATAACAAGTTGCAAAAGCATTTTCTGATTTCTTTCTTTTCTTTTTTAGTTATTTTTCTTCCATTGCAAGTTCTCTGCTTTTTGTTTTGATGTTCATTTTCATACGGTATTCATCATACATCTTACTGTAAATACCTGAGAGTTATTTTATAGGATAGAAATATAGTATATATTTGGAAAAGTGATACATAAAACAAGGCAGATTTGCAAACTGTAGTTCTTATGTTATTTTCTATGTATTTTCTGTGTTGACAGCCAGAAACTAGAAGGTTTCTAGTAATATAGCCTATTAGTCTGAGCCTAGGACTAATAACCCAATATTCTTTTATTATGTTTCCAGAAGTATTATGCCACATAGTGACTTTTTCCTGTTGCTCTCCTATGGTGGCGTATCCTTAAAAAAGTCTTCCCACAGTGTCAAGTAGAGAGGTTTACCTGGAGAAACAATAAATATATATGAAATATAACAAAGATAAATCTGATTTTTATTCATGGGAAACATGAGCTAGAGAGAAAAATCACTTTTATTCAAGTCATAAAAATGCATAGTTAAATGAATAAACTAATTTGTTTGTATAGCCATGGCCATTACAAAAGTGAATACATACAACTATGTGTTTCCCAATTAAATTAATTGACAAAACAAAGCTTTCCAACAAGATGAGGAATACTCATTTAAGAAATTTGTTATAACCACAAACCTTTCAAAAATTGCCATTTAAAATGCAAAATAGGCCACCATTTCAGAAATGTCAGGAATCATTTGAACTAGTATATAAGGGCAAAATATGTTCTCTAACTTTTACTGTACAAAAACTACCTTCCATATGGATTAAAAAAAAAGACCCGGGCCTGTTACAGACAGCCAAAATAAAGCTGCTTTGAGTCACAGTGGAGGTATGGTGTTTCAATGATGCATGCGTCCTAAGAGTCCAGAAGCCACACCAAAGCCACACTCTAGTCC
>NW_024826984.1:0-1536 GCF_019175285.1 Sceloporus undulatus
CCAGCATCTGTGGCTGGCATCTTCACATTCTCTGAAGATGCCAGCCACAGATGCTGGCGAAACGTCAGAAAGAAACTCTGCTAGAACATGGCCACGTAGCCTGAAAAAACCACAAAAAACTATGATATTCCATTATCATTTCTTAAGAGTCCAATTACTGTAAAATATTGCAAAAGAAGCATCACTGGATAGGAACAAGCAGCATGAATCTGAGCTGTCCTCTTGCTCAGAAAGGGTTGTTCTTCAGAAATGCACAGTCCAGGTCTACCAGCCAAATTCTCAATAGGAATCATCACTCTGAAGCCCTTGCTATTTACCTAGATGTGCATCTGTCTGTGAAAATTTTACTACAATAATAAATGTAGGATTTAGGTCAGATAAAACACCCGTGGGGAGAGAAACTTCTCATAGTTCTGCATTATCCTTTTGCCACTATGCTGGTGCTAGCTATGACCACTGGAATAGCAGGACCTTACAATCAGCTATATCTGTTGACTGTGTATGTAAAACACCAGCTTCTAATTGAGGTTTTGTGACCTCTGCTCTTATCTGATGTCAATTTCTCATTTAAAATTCCTTTGTTATCCACAGGGATCCTGGAACCAAACTCCAACAAATACCAAGGGTCTACTGTATAATAATTTGGCATTAATCTTTTGGACTGTGAACAATTAATACTGTTATTGCAGTAACTAAATCTTTTAATCCAGTCACATCTAAAGTTGCATTCAGTAGTTCAGACAATTGATTTCTAATGTTCCACTTCCTCCTCTTTCGCTCCCCTCTTGTGGAAGTAAATCTGCTTGGAACCACAGCCTATGATCCAGAAAGATGGAAGCCTGTACTGACTCAGAAAGTTAAACTTAACAATAAATAGCAGGATTCTCACCATAGGCGTTATGTAAATAACATTCCTTCACCCAAATCTCTCTCATTTTGTCCAGATATGTCTCTTGCAGGCGATATAGAATAAATCAGAAGAGTAAACATACCAGCTAGAAGAAAGAGAATTTTCAGATTTGGGTTACTGTAGAACATCTTGCATCTTTAGCAGACAGTGGGGAAAAGCCAACTTCTCATGACAAATTATTTACAAGGTCTGAACAACAAAAAGGAGAAGGTGCTTGCTTAATATTGGGTTTCATGGTGCAAGGAGGAAATTGCAATTTGTCCCACAAAGGGGAAACAGAAATTTTTCCATTTCCTCTTGCACGCTGAACATGTAGTGGGCCCTTGGCAACAATTTGGGGTGTGTTTCAAGAACAAGGTACCAAAATCCGTCCCATTAAATGCAGAGGCACAGTAAAATGCTGTCCCTTATATAAAATGGCAAAATCAAGCTTTGCTTTTTGAATTTTATATATTTTTAAAAATATTTCAAAACAATGAATGCTTCAATCCATGGATAAAAAAATCCAGGGATACAGAGAGCTGACTGTAGTTTTCTTCTGAGAGGCATTGTTTCAGCTAATGCAGAATTTGTTGGAGGGAGATTTAACTACTACAGTCACTACTTCCATCCAACATTTGCTAACC
>NW_024826985.1:0-1536 GCF_019175285.1 Sceloporus undulatus
TACGTGTGAAAGGGATCTAGGAGTCCAAGTAGACCACAAGTTGAACATGAGTCAACAGTGCAATGTGCCAATGTGATTTTAGGACGCATCAATAAAAGTGTAGTGTCTAGATCAAGGGAAGTAATAGTGCCACTGTATTCTGCTCTGGTCAGGCCCCACCTGGAATATTGTGTCCAGTTCTGGGCATCTGAATTCAAAAAGGACATTGAGAAACTGGAACGTGTCCAAAGGAGAGCGACTAAAATGGTGAAGGGTCTGGAAGCCATGTCCTATGAGGAACGACTGAGGGAGCTGGGGATGTTTAGCCTGGAGAAGAGAAGTTTAAGAGGTGATATGATAGTCCTGTTTAAATATTTGATGTCATATTGAGGAGGGAACAAGCTTGTTTTCTGCTACTCCAGAGAACAGGACTTGGAATAATGGATGCAAGCTAGAGGAAAAAAGATTCCACCTCAACATTAGGAGGAGCTTTCTGACAGTTAGGGCTGTTTGACAGTGGAGTGTAGTGGAGTCTCCTTCCTTAGAGGTCTTTAAACAGAGGCTGGATGGCCATCTGTCGGGGATGCTTTGACTGAGAGTTCCTGCATGGCAGAAGGGGGTTGGACTGGATGGCCCTTCTTGCAGTCTCTTCCAACTCTATGATTCTATGATTCTATAGGTTTGACATTTCTTAACCGGACAAGATTTTTTAAGTGTCAGAGCACTTTTATTTTTTGAAAGAAATCTGCAATTCAAATATTAATGGGTATTCTCTCCAGCCTTACAAAGAATGAGGCGCGTGGGATGTAAAGAGGTGGAAAATAAATCCAATCGCACAAAGTTGTATACAGCAAGGGCAGGGGCACTACTTCTTTAAAATACACCCCAGGAAGTTTCTTTTTCACCAAATATATATAATTATCTTGTGTCGTTCTGGTGCTCTCGGGTTATTTAGAGGGTAAAATCATACAGAGCATGTTTTTGTTTTTAAGTGGAAAAGGAAGATGGGGAAATGGGGTCAAGGAGTGAGGTAATGAGTGCCAGGGTCGGATTGAATCCCTGATTTAGCTGTGAGCGAGCAACAGATTACTCAAAGGAAGTATTTTAGCTGTTTTCCATGCAAGGTTTTATTTAAAGCCAAGCAATGAATTCAATTTTGTCCAGTCTAGTAGTCTTTGGATCTTTTATACTACAAACAAACAAACAAACAGCTTCATTTATATACCGCTTCATACTGAACTAACAGTGTCTAAGCAGTTTACAAACTGCATCAGTCTGGGTAATTGGATGGGAATGATGGGAGTTGTTTTAAGAGTGATTGTTCAGTTATTCTTCTTTATCTCCCTCCCGACTGTCCTCTTCTGGAGCCAAACTCATTGGCAAAAACAAGAGGAAGAAACTGTATGGCTGTCAGGGTTGTAACTCATATCCTCTAATATTTTACAGATGGAAACTGTGGCTATCAGAGTGTGGTCAAGATGGCAAAAGTTGTTAATGAGGAAGGACACACAAACTAGGAGAGGCTGCAGCTGTTTGCTTTTGCCTGAGCTTGCAGAG
>NW_024826986.1:0-1536 GCF_019175285.1 Sceloporus undulatus
TGTCACTTTATAAAATGTAATAATAATTTTTAAAAAGTTGACCAGTCCTTTATCCCAGCCTTGTCTGGCCAGTTTTGAGTTTGCAGACCTGGCTGAACATTTTTGAAGTTGGTCAAATGGAGGCCATGGCAGAAATGGCTTTTCAAGGCTGTACTTGCTTTCCAAATCTGGGTAATGGGTAGATTTCCTGCTGTTTAAGAAGCAGCGTTGTGGGTTTCTCTGGAATTGGCAGAGGTGTAAAAGAAGCTGACTTCTACTAAATCAGACCTTTGAGCCATCTAATCCAGTATAGTTTATTACAGAGTTTGAGGAAAGTTACCTTTTGGACTACAACTCTCACAATCCCTCAATGAGCTGCCTTGGAAAACTTAGCAACTGTGGTACAAGAAATAACTTTTGCAAACCCTGGACTGTTGTTACAGTCAGAAGAAAAAGAAATTGACATGGCACTGACATGAAAGAGAAGTTCTAGTGGGTTTATGAGAAATGTATTGAAAAGAAGACCTGAAGAGATTTGCACATCCCTAGTTTTAACAGATAAATCTAAATTTAAAAACAAAACCATATTTATATTTTTGAACAACTTTTATAGAATCCCTTTTTTTGGGCTACAAGTCCTAGAATTCCCCCAATTTAGGAATTCCTGGTGTTGGAAATCTGGTTATTAAAACCCAGAAAAGGAACTTTTTCAAGCTCTGGTCTATTCTGAGTGGCTGTGACCCTACAGAGTATTAGATAAAGAATGGTCTTTCCCACCAATCTGGAAAGAAAATGAGTGTGTTACTTTAACTTATTTTACTCAATACCTATATTTACACTTGGCCCTCCAGATCCATGGAGTCTTGATTCACAGACTGAACCATCCATGGCTATATATATATATATATATATATATATATATATAATTAATTCCAAAAAGCACACCTCGACTTTGCCATTTTATAGAAGGGATACTGTTTTACTATGCCATTGTATTTATTTTTTTTTTAAATATGATCTTTATTAAATTTTTTTTAAAATAAACATAAAACAACACAATCGAAGATTTTACATTTAACCAATGAGTTTGACCACGTATATGTTCCAGAAAAGAAAACATCTTCGTACCCCTCTTCCTTCTTCTTCTCTTGTCTCTCCTGAAGGGAGGTTTTTGTTGCTAAACTTAATTAGCCCATGCTTGTAATAAAGGATAAAACTTCTCTGCTGTATGCTAATTTCCGAAATCTGAGTATTCTTTGGTATTAAGTCTATTTGCCCTATATCATTTTAGACCATTTATTTAATTTTCAAATAGACTTAAATTATCTAATATTTTACAACATCTCTGTACAATAGTATCTAAATACTCTTTCCTCGTACCCTCTCAACGAATATAGTGAAAATAGAGTTAAAAGGGTCTTTATACATTCTTCTGCTTCTTTTGAGATCTATATTAGGCTCTGGAATGTTAAAACAGAAATATAATATATCAACAATAGCGAATATAGAAACCGCCCTCCAACTTGACCACTTTTACATCCCCTCTCCCATCTCTCA
>NW_024826987.1:0-1536 GCF_019175285.1 Sceloporus undulatus
CCTTGGAGGACACCGAGCTGAGAGACCCCCTGGGGCAGATGGAGGGGGAAATGGAGGGGACCCTTGCTTTCTCTTTCAGGTCGACTGGGAGAGAGGGGAAGGAAGGGGGCAGCTATTGGCTGTGGCTGAGGGTGCGGGGCATGCTCCCTTCGCTCACCATGGCGACTTGCCAGGAGGGAGGAAATTGCATGCCCTGGCAAGCTGCTGCTGCCCCCTGCCTCAATGCCCCCCCAGGACTGAGGGAAGCCCCCTACTAGGTCCCAGGGGACAAAGTTAGGCAGGGGAAGGTGCCAAACACAGAGGTAAGGAGCCATTGTCGGGATGGAAAGGAGGGGGGGAGGAGCTGGGAAACTCGTGAATAATCAAAACCGCGAGTTCCAAGACTGTGAATATGGAGGGGCAACTGTACAAACAAAAATCCATCAGTGGCATCTTTATTGTTCAACTTCATTCAGCCTGTAAATGCATCAACCCCCCCCCCCCAGACCAGGAAGAACAGAGAGTCCTACCCGAAGGCTGCCATTGATGAGGGCCTGAAAAGCAGGCCTCACGGCCCGTTTTGGCCTCCGCCACCCAAGGGTCCTCTCAGGCTGCCCAAGCTTCTGCTTCATCCACTCATGGCTCTGAGTGTGATTTTGCTACCAAGGGAGCTTGGCCCAAGGACAAGGACTCTCATGAGGAAAAGAAAGGACAAACCTAAGAAGGACAATAGGCTGGACAAGGATTCGGGAAAATCCTCCTCTAAAAGACGGAACTCCGATGACCCTGATGCGTCGGCAACTAAAAAGAGCCATTCTGAGCCCAAGGATGGAGCCAGGAGATCCCATGCCAAACCTTGGGTTCAAAAATCTCATCCCCGGAATTGATGGAGACTGATTGGGACTGAACCCGGCTGCTTACTTTTCCGGCTTCTCGAACAGTATCGGCGACACCATCGACTCTGGCCCGACAGGCGACGTGCCCTGAGGAATTGAGGGTCTGTGTTTTGTATGACTCAGATGAGGACAACATTGTTGACGCCGAGATCCTGATCCTCATTCCCAATCTGCAGGATTTGGGTTCCTCCCTCGGGACCCAACGTCATAAATCCCCCACTCCGGTACCGGCCAGAAGGGCTACTGAAGGCATCAGTGAACCTGCCTTTGAAGACAATCCCGACTATTTTTACAATAGCGAGACCGACCATTATACAGCCCGGTCTCCCCAGAGGTCGTTTTCCGCCAGATGGCTGCCGAACCTTCCACTTCCAAACCTGTTACAACTGTGTCTTCTAAGTCTGCAGGGAACGGACTTCATCTCCTGTTCCAGTCACTACTCAGACGTCCCGTTGTGAGCGTTCCTCAGATTCTGAGTCAGCCAGTTCGGACACTGAGGCAGTCCACTCTCCTCAGTTTATTTGTATTTTCCCACTTCTCCTAGTGGATCCAAGTGGGATTACAACCAGAAAAATATCCATACAATAGCAATTATATAAAAAATACATATCATAAAAACATCAGGCTATATAAAAATTTCATTATAACAACAAAGCATTGG
>NW_024826988.1:0-1536 GCF_019175285.1 Sceloporus undulatus
TTTCAGGTATGTCACAAATGAGGAACATGCAACATTAAGAGAAGATTTTATATCATTTTTCCCTATCACAGATTTGTCTGCAGATAACATTGCAGACAAAATTTTGAACATTTGTAATGACTTGGGAGTAGATTTAGAAAATAAACTGATAGGCCAAGGCTACGACGGAGCATCTACCATGAGTGGAATACATAAAGGCGTCCAAGCAAGAATTCAAGAAAAATATCCAAAAGCAATGTATACACACTGCTCAAGCCATCGTCTAAATTTGGTACTTTCTGATACTCTGAGTGTGCCCATTATCAATAATGGTCTAGGCGTTTTAAAAGAAGTGACTCAGTTTTTCAGGCATAATGCCCAAGCAGGAAATCATCTGAAACAAAATATTAAACAATTTTGTCCTGAATCAAAAAAGTCAAGGCTTTTAAAACTGTGTGAAACAAGGTTTATTGAACGGCAAGATTCACTAAACTCCTTTGTTGAGCTGATCCCAGCAATACTCCCAACATTAAGTGAGCTTGCAGAATCAAACAGATCTTTTTCTACAACGGCGTCAACACTGTTATCATCAATGGAAAAGGGATCTTTTATTGTTTCAGTTTTGGTCTGTGAGTACATTTTTAACCTCACTTTACCATTGTCTGCCTACTTGCAGGATCCCCAGAGAGATCTCACAGCAGCAGTTAGGTTCTGTGACGACATTGTAAGCCGGCTTAAATTTATTAGAGCTGGATCAGAAAATGAGACAGAATTTCGGAAGATTTTTGAAAATGCAGAAAATATGGCTGAGTTTATCCTTGGTATCAAAATAGAAGTTCCTAGACAATCAAAAATACAGACAAGAAGAGATAACCCACCTCACAGTTCACCAGAAGAATACTTCAGATGAACTGTTTTTGTGCCAGCAATTGACAATTTAATTGCAAATCTACAAAATAGATTTGACAAAAATCGAGAGTTTCTGTGTGCCATTGAGACAATTTTACCTCAAAACTGCCTTCCTGAAAATACCCTGTTGTTGAATAAGTTAAAATTATATTATGAAGACAAAGTATCAGAATCAACTTTAAAATCTGAATACGTTTTGTGGTGTCAAAAATGGAATTCCATTGACAAGGCAGATCGACCCACAAAACTAATTAATATTTTAGATTCTTGTAACAAATCTTTCTACCCAACAATCAGACATTTATTATGTGTCCTAGCTGTGCTACCAGTATCTACGTGTGAGGCTGAAAGATCTTTTTCCACAATGAGGAGAGTAAAAACATTTTTGAGAAATAGAATGGGTAATGACAGCCTAACAGGACTTGCTCTCATGTCGACTCACTATCCAGTTCCATTCAGTGCTGAAGATGTCTTAAATGTGATGGCAAGAAAGAAAAAGAGAAGGATGGTGCTGTAAATAAAAAGTATTAAATGTTGTAATTTAATACTGTACATATTTTGAAAATGGGTTTTAAATGTAAAAATACTCATAAAAATTGTGTTTATTACTTTAATATCCTGATGTGTTTGCAATATGTTTGCCCCCCC
>NW_024826989.1:0-1495 GCF_019175285.1 Sceloporus undulatus
GGGGCCCCGAGCGGAGCGCTCGGGGCCCCACAACAAACTACAACTCCCAAAATTCCATCGCCTGCAGCCGGAAAAGAACCCAAGCGGGTTATTTCTCCAGTGTGGACGCAGCCACAGCTACCTCCGTCCCTCACCCCCCTTTCGCGCTCTTCCTCCTCCAGCTTTTCGGCTCACCTTCATGGCCGCTCCCGAACCGGCCGCCTTCCTTCTTGCCTTCTCCACCTCGCCGCCGCCGCCTTCGTTGTCCTCCACTGCGCAGGCGCGCCCGGCCCCGCCCTTTCTGCGCGAGGAGGAGGAGAAGAAGACAACCACCAAGCCGCGCTCGCCTCCCCAACAAGCGCCACCCCGCCTCCCCATTGGCTCCCCGCCGCGCCCAATCAGAGCGGCCCAAGCTTCCCCTCGACCAATCCGAGGCCGCCTCTCATGGCTCCCCTTACCACCGAGGCCGGGGCGTGACGTCATCGCTTTGCAGCGGCGAAGCCTCTCCTGGGCCCCTCGCTTCTCTGCCAGGCCTCTATGGCCAAAAGGAAGGGGCTTTTAAAGGGCCGACTAGATCATCCTCCTCATCACCATCATCATCCTTTGATCCCCCCCGATTGCTTTCTCTCCTCAGAGGATGATGGGCTTCCTTCCCTCAAACTGGCAGGTCTTGGATCGCAAAGCCCATCATCCCCTCGCTTAGGCTTGAGCTCCAAAATGGAGTGTTCTTGGCAAGCTGGGTTGCTTAGCCTGGTTTTGGAAAAGAGGTTCCTCCCAAAGCATCCCCCCTGAAGGAAGAAGAGGAGGAGTGGGTTTACTATGGCTGCATCCACATTGGAGAAGTAATCCCCTTTCAATGCGCTTTAACTGCCCCGGCTCTGTGCTATGGGATCCTGGGAGTTGTAGTTTCTTGCAGGCCCTGAGGAGAGGTTCATCATCAAACATATGCACAAGTGGAAGGAAACAACCAGGTAAGCCTTGCCTCGGCCTTCCAGAGACCCCTTGACAGCTTCCGCACCCAGAGATGGTTTGGTGTTCTTGTCAGCTTTCACTTCTCTTAGGATTTCCATTTCGGGGCCCAGACTTAGAGATCTGTGCTGCTTCATCCAAGGAATAGCTCCTAAGGAAACCCACATCTTGGATTAGGATTACGCCATTCTCGGGTGCCTTCAAGTCATTTCTGACTCATGGCGACGCTACAGCGAAGCTGTCATGGGTTTTTCTTGGCAAGATTTGTTCAGAGGGGGTTTGCCATTGCCTTCCCCTGAGGCTGAGAGAGTGCGACTTGGCCAAGGTCACCCAGTGGGTTTCCAGGGCTGAGCCAGGACTCGAACCCGGCTCTCCCAGAGTCCTAGTCCAACATGAAAACCCGCTACACCTAAACCCTAATATACTACTGCTCAAAAGTGATGATAAAATACAATCTTCCCCACTGCAGAGGTAGACTGTGATGTAAATCACTGCATCTTAGAGAGGAGCAATTGAAATCAATTCAGTCGAAGGGTTTCATGGCCAC
>NW_024826990.1:0-1536 GCF_019175285.1 Sceloporus undulatus
GGGAATGATAGCTTTTGCAATGTGCAGGATGTTGGCTGAAGAAAGTTGGGGACAGGTATTAACAGAAAGGGCTAGTTTCTGGGAATGGCAAAGGGGACCTTATTACCTGTGGGGAATGGACTGTGGGAATTGGAGGTGGGGGCTAAGTTTGGAAGAGGGTGATATTTAAGGTTTTGGGGATTTAATGTGTTGTTTGGATTGGAGTGGGTTTAAACACAGAATTTCTATGTATTCTCAATAAAGTTCTTTGCTGTTTCAACACACTGGACTCTTTGATGCACAGAAGTTCTGAATTTGCCCAAAACTGACCCTTTTTTCTCTCCTCAATCCTTAGCTCCATTTCCAGCCATCAGAACAGCAGAGGCAAACACACACACAGACACACACACAAATATACAGGGTAAACAGAGAGCTTTATTTCCAAACTAGAGCCTTCCTTTCCTGCCTTTCCCTCCTGAATCCAGTGCTGCACCTTGGGCTACATTGTGGTCTCCTCAAAGGAAGAAAGGAGGTAAGGAAGGAAGGGGAGGCCACTGAACCCCCGGCACATACCTTCCTTTCTTGCAAAGGCCGCCAGCAGAATAAGAAGTACCAGCAGCAGCCTGGAACTAGCAATCCCTGTGCATAAATGCATGAATAAAGGGATTTATGACATATTGTGACCCATTGTGACCTCAGTCTGCTGATCCTCACCTGAAGGATTGAGACAGGACTATTGTGATCTCACCCTGAGGTGCCTTGCCTGAAAGTCTGAGATGGGACTATTGGCTCGTGCTCTTTACCTTAAGGATTGAGACATGACTATTGTGATCTCAGTCTGATGCTGCTTGCCTGACAGATTGAGACGGGACTATGGTGACTTAAGGCTGGTGCTTCTTACCTACAGTAATGAGATGGGACTATTGTCATTTCAGACTGGTGCTTCATACCTGGAGGATTGATACTGGTCCATTACGACCTCAGGCTGACACTCATTGCCTGAGAGATTGAGACTGGTGCAGTTTGACTTAAGGCTGATGCTCCTTGCCTGAACGATAGAGACTGTCATATTGTGACCTCAGGCTGATGCTCCATTACCGGACTATTATGAGTTCAGGAAGACTCTTCTTTCCTGAAGCATTGACACTGTCCCATTGTGACTTCAGTCTGATGCTTCTTGCCTGAAGCATTGACACTGTCCCATTGTGACTTCATTCTGATGTTCCTTACTATTAAAACCCCCAACCCTCCTCCTAATGATAAAAACATTAATCAACCCCTAATAAGCTATTAAACAGCAAGAAAATTTAAAACATTCCAAACACAATACAATAAAAAAGGTTTTTCAGGCATGAATTGGATCGTTTTCTGAAGGTGAGAAGGAAGAGCAGGAAAGATAGATACATCAATAACAATTTCCATAAGAGTAACGATGGCAAGGGTCAGGGGAAGGGGGAGACAAGTCAGTAGATCTAATCTAGTCTGGAAAGGCCTGCCAGACGAGATCCGTCTTAATAGCCTTCCTAAAGGCTTCCAAGGTGGAAATAGGACGGATCT
>NW_024826991.1:0-1536 GCF_019175285.1 Sceloporus undulatus
AGTGCAACCTGTTTAAAGAGTTAATAAGGCGTGGAGGCTTGGAGAGCGTTTAGCAAGGTTTTGAAATCTGATTTTCTTTCTGCAATAGAGATTAATCAACTTCCTATCTGAGAGCAGAAGTAGAAGATGATGGAAGAGGGCAATGGCTAAGATTCTTTGCAGGCAATAGTTATAATAAATAACCCAAATAAACTCTCATGGAAATCACTGCTGACACTAAGCTAAATAGGAACATGATTGGGACCTTGACTTGCTATGCTCCTTCCTGTTCCTTGGTGCAGGGATGCAGTATTTTCTCTAGAATTGCTGTCTTTTTCTACCCACTCAGTACAGAACTGTGCATTCTCTATCCCTTAGTCATTGCTGTGTTGTCATTCATGAAGAGAACATTACTTCAGCCTTCCTGCTTTAAAACAGATTTGCTTAAATATCCACAGCCACTTTCATAACCCTAGGGTATTCTGGTATCTCAGATACATTTGCGATATGTTTTACTGTTCTTCTGCTCTAGGAAATCTACCCAGGGGGTGGCAGGGTTAGTCATATTCTGCTGTGCTGGGAACTTTTTTCTTGTTATTGTTGCTGTTGTTTTAATTATGGAAAGATTGCATTTTCATGTCAGGCTTCATGATCACATGAGCACTGGATAATGCATTTCTTTGCATAAAACATCACAAACAAATCAAACATAGCTCCATGCATCTTCTCATTGTTGTTGCATACCTTCAAGTCATCTCTGACTTATGGTGCTCCTAAGTGAACTTATCACAGGTTTTCTTGGCAAGATTTGAGGTGGGTAGATGTTGCCTTTGCCTTTCTTTGAGGCTGTGTGTGACAGGCATGGACTGACCCTTATTCCTCCTTAGACTTGCTCTCAGCCTCACCTTAATAAAAAGGCCTGCTTCTGTCCTTTCCTCAGCATTGTCTCCTACCTACCCTTGGTGTCAGAGGTGTCAGAGGTCTAGGAACCTGAGTGCTTACTCCAGTATCCAAATAGGTTGGTGTCATTGGTAGCATGTTTCTGAATAATATACCACACAGACATTATATGAAAATTAACTGTAACTTTTATTATGATAACAAGTATATGATGGCTTAATCAAGTTCCAATTCAATCACCCTTTAGTTATATCAGGTGTAAGCTCACTAGCCAGTTATATAACAAATAGATCTACTGAGTCCTTTATAACATCACAACATATAACCCCATCCCCTCCCTTCAGAAGGTGCTGGCTCAGACCTCACTATACCTCTCTCTGAGGTCTCCCTCTCCTCTTTAAACTGACAGTCTTTTTTCCCCCTTCTCGGAGTTCTTACCCCTTCCATACACTTCCATTGTGATAGATTGGACACTTATCTGCCCAGCCATTCATGTCAGGTTTGGTTGCCACTTGCTAGGCAGATGTTCCTAAGGAATCTCCATCTAGCTCTTGCAAAGAGACAATAGATCTTTAGGAACAAGTTGTTATTTTAAACGGATCCTGAACTGCTTAACAGGTAAAAATAATAAGAAAATGCTACTGTGAACCCAAAAAA
>NW_024826992.1:0-1536 GCF_019175285.1 Sceloporus undulatus
CATAAGATCTCTCAGATAAGAGCCAACTTGGACACCGGCATTAAGGCAGAGGCTATAAGTGAGGTGTCCAGTGACTCCGTGAATAAGATCATATTGGATCAGTTTCAATCTCAGTACTGAGGACGTGGACAAGCTCCTTGGAAGTGTGAAGAAGACGACTTGCCCTCTCGACCCTTGCCTTCTATGACTGGTCATCCAAGAAGGAGATGGACTTAGGACTCACCTGAGATATATCATAGATGCATCTCTTAGGGAGGGCTATTTTCCATCTTCCCTAAACGAAACAGTGGTACGGCTGCTTCTGAAAAAGCCCTGCCTAGATTCCTTGGACATGAACAATTACAGACTGGTCTCCCATCTTCCATTTCTAAGCAATGTGATTGAGAGGACAGTTTCTCTTCAACTCCAAGTAGTCTTGGAAGAATTAGATTATCTAGACCCATTTCAAACTGGCTTCAGGACAGGATATGGAGTCAAGACTGCTTTGGTCGCTTTAGTAGATGATCTGCACTTGAGTATTGGCAGGGGAGGTGTGACCCTCTTGATGCTTTTGGACTTCTCAGTGGCTTTAGATACCATCAACCATGGCATCCTTCTGGAAAGTCTGAGGGAATTCAGGATCGCAATGCGTTGCGGTGGTTCTGGTCCTATCTCTCAAGAAGATTCCAGATGGTAATGCTTGGAGACAGTTGTTCCTCTAAAAGGGAGCTTAAATATGGTGTTCCTCAGGCGTCCTCCTGTCTCCAATGCTGTTTAACATCTACATGAAACCGCTGGGAGAGATCATCTGGAGGCATGGAGTGGGGTGTTATCAGTACGCTGATGACACCCAGATATAACTCTCCATGCCCCAGACCTCAGCGTCAACTAAAGAAGGCATCTCCCCTATGAATTAATGTCTTTAGAAAAAAATTGGCTGCATGAGGAAAAAAAGACTGAAACTGAATCCAGATAAGATGGAGGTACTTGTTGTTGGGGGTCCTAATCTGGGTATGAAGGTTTGTCAGCTGGTCCTGGATGGGGTCACACTTCCCCTAAAGGGCTCTGTTTGCAGTTTGCGGGTGCTGTTGGATCCGTCGATCCAAGTAGATGCAATGGCCAGGAGTGCCAGTTATTAGCTTCAGTTGATACACCATCTGCGTGTCCCTTCCTGGAACCTGAAGACCTAAAAAACTATGGTGTAGATGCTGGCAACCACACGACTTGACTTCTGCAATGTGGCCTACAAAGGGCTAACCTTGCACCAAGTCCAGAAACTTCATTTAATTCAAAATATGGCAGCCGCAGTTGTCACTGGAAGTTCTAGAGGTGACCATATTAAACCCATTCTAAAGTCCTTCACTCACTTCCTATTAATATCCAGGAACAGTACAAGGTCTTGGTTGTAATCTTTAAAGCCCTTCATGGCTTGGGTCCAGCTTACAACTTCTCCCATCAATCTGCCCCACTCCAACCGTGCCACAAACCCTGTCGCTGCTCCTGTGCAATGCCAGGTCGATTAACAACAAGTCCCACATCCTCCATGATCTGTTGGAG
>NW_024826993.1:0-1536 GCF_019175285.1 Sceloporus undulatus
GGGTCTGAGGAAGAAAATGTTGGTCAAACAGGAGAGTCCATCATGGAACAGCCCATTACTTCTGATGGGGAGCCAGATGGTTCTGAGTTTCCGAACCTTCAGCCTGTTCAACCTAGCAGTTAGTCCATTGCATCTGTTTCCTAACCCCTTGTTGGCTGTGTAGTGCATTCAGGGAATAACATGGCTATATCTCATACAGTAGGGCAAAGCATTCCACCTTTTTTTTTATCCTCTGGTGGGTACATTCAGGCTCAGTCCTGTTCCCAACCCTCTACTGCAGGCTCAGTCCTTTTATTAACCCCCCAGAAACTGATGCTTCCTGTGTAGTTAGTTTAATCCAACAATAACAACAATTGCTGAAATTTTTTTTTTGGGAGCATTCAGGGGATAACATGGCTATGCTATGTTATCCCATTCAGTGGTGGAAAGCATTTACCCTTTTCCTCCATCTCTAGTGGGTGTGTAGCCATGTTATCCCCTGAATGCACCCACCAGTGGTGGAAGGAAAGGGGAACTGCTTTCCACCACTGAATGGGATAACATAGCAAAACCATGTTATCCCCTGAATGAATGTTATCCCATTCAGTGGTGGAAAGCAGTCCCTCTTTTCTTCCACCACTGGTGGGTATCTAGGACCCTTTCACCAACCCCCCCAAAACAGTGATGCTTCCTGTGCATTTAGTGTAATCCAACAATAACAACAAGTGCTGGAATTTTTTTTTCCCTCTCTTGGGTGCATTAAGGGGATAACATGGCTACGCTATGTTATCCCATTCAGTGTTGGAAAGCAGTCCCCCTTTTCTTCAACCAATGGTGGGTTGCTAGGACCCTTTCACCAACCCCCCCAAACAGTGATGCTTTTCTTCCATCTCTAGTGGGTGTGTAGCCATGTTATCCACTGAATGCACCCTCCAGTGGTGGGTGCATTCAGGGGATAACATGGCTATGCTGTTTTCTTGTTCAGTATGGGAAAGCATTTCACCTTTACCTCAATCTCTGGAGGGTGCATTCAGGGGATAAAATGACAATGATATGTTATCTCATTCAGAGGGGGAGACCATTTCAAATGCAAATCTGAAAGCCTTTCAAAGGCTATTCAATCTACTGCAAGCTCAATCTCCTACTGCTAGCTAGCCCAAACAGTGATGCTTCCTGTGTATTTAGTGTACTCCCACAATAACAAGAAGTGCTGGAATTTTTTTTTCCTCTCTCGGGTGCATTCAGGGAATAACATGGCGATGCTATGTCTTCCCATTCAGTGGTGGAAATGCACCCACCACTGAATAAATTGAATTAATTTTACCTAAATATTATTAAAAAAATTTTAAAAATTTCAAAATTTTAACAAATTTTTAGTAATTTTTACATTTTTCTAATAAAAATTTCATTTTCAGAAACCTATTCTTCTAGACAAATAGCGTCGCTCACTCCCGCGGAGAGAATTGCTCTTACAGTATTAAGCGGAAAAGAGACAAATCGAATTATGAGTTGTTGGGGCGCGAAATGATGGAATCTTCTAGAAAAAATATGGAGAGT
>NW_024826994.1:0-1536 GCF_019175285.1 Sceloporus undulatus
CCCCAGAAGCCGCTATGGGCGCTGCCATTTTGCCGCCCAAAATGGCGGCGCCCAGTGCGGCGAAAAGCCGTGATGGGTGGCTGCTGTGGCGAAGGCAGCAGCGCCAACAGCAGCCAGGGGCCGGTTGCCAGGCCTCTGCGGGCCGCATCCGGCTCGCGGGCCGGAGGTTGCCGACCCCTGCTCTATGTTATGGAATGGATAGATGGTAGAGTGTTATTTTACTTAATCGTTGCAATAAGGATGACATTGGCACGCCACTGAGAAGAAGACTTTGGCCCGTTACAGACCGCCCAAAAGGGGCGGTCTTGGGCCACTGCCGGTTGCAGCGCAGAGGAGCTGCAGCAGCCAAACCGCGCGACTCCTCCACGCTGCAAAAAAGGAGCGCGGAAATAGCGCTCCTTCCGGCAACCCGGAAGAGACGTCGCAAGTGCCAAAGTGCGCATTCGCAACATCTCTTCTGGGTTGGGATGTGCGGACGCAGAGCGTCTGCTACGTCAAGATGGCGGCACCCATCTGTATAGGGCGCCGCCATTTTGACGTATCGATTACGCGTGAGGGGCAAGGCGCGTCCGGAAGCGCCGCCCCTCGTGCGTAATCGCGGCACAATGACGGCGCCTCTTGCGCCCGTCTGTAACGTGCCTGAGATCCAGAAATTGAAGAGTGCATTACAAAAATGTATGACCTTGCAGAAACAGACAAACCCATAAGACTTTTGACAAGGAAATTTAGAAAAAAATTGAAAAAGATGGGAACTGTGTGATAACATTTATACAACAGAAAAGACAGTTAACAATAGAAAGTTTTATAGAATGATGAAGTTAGAAGATAAAATAATTGTGTGATATAATATTAAGGTCAGATAAATTAGTATGAATTAGGAGAAAAAGTTATTTAGGATTTAGTAAATAATAGGTAGCAAAAATATTAGAAAGTAAATATAAAGGATTACAAATGAAATAATGAAAAATAATTGAATTTGTAGGATAGGAAGAACATGTTGTATAAATGTAGAGAAGTATGAATGTTATAGTGAAATTGAATAATATATGTGTGTGTAGGGAAGTTCAATATAGCCCTTACATTGAATGCCCAGAAGAGGAGGGATTGAAGATGGAAATTAGAAAGTGTAAGAAGGTAAGAGTAAGCTGGGAAAAGATAGTAAGTACAAAATAGGGAAGTATGAGGAAGGGAAAGAGGGAGGAGAGACAAAGAGAGGTAGAGGTTAATCTGCAGTAGGATGTAAAGAAAGGGAGAGAGCTTCTGTGTATTTATCTTGCAAGCAGAGATGCAGAAACAATAAGGCCACATGGAGGCAAGACAGGAAGGAAGAATTTCCCCCTCCTTCCTCTTTTGTTACCTTAATGTTCTGGGTAATAAAATCCAAAACACCATGAAGGATGTAGTTTTCCTGAAAGATATTGCTATAGTCTAGGAAGATTATTTCACCGGGGTTAAAACGTTCTAACGGGGGCGAGCACAGAGTGTGACAGGAACCCGATGGGGCCCAGAACGCTAGTTTACTGCACAGCAGAACGC
>NW_024826995.1:0-1536 GCF_019175285.1 Sceloporus undulatus
GGCATAGTGAAGGCAAAACTTATTCCCCCCAGAAAACTCTATTTTCCTGTTTTGCCTTCCAGGATCTCTGGAAAACTTATGTTTGTGCTGTGTTCAACCTGTGCAGAACAGCGGCAGTTGGACTTGTGCAAGCATACAGATGGACAAAGAGCCTTAAAGGGGACATGGTGCTCCGTTGAGTTAAATGTAGCTCTAGAGAAGGGGTACAAGGTTGTGGAAATCCATGAGGTATGGCACTTTGCACACAGGTCTTCTGTGTTGTTTTCAAAATACATTGAGATGCACCTACGACAAAAGCAGGAAGCTTCAGGCTATCCTCACTGGTGTGTTACCGATGAGGATAAAAACAAGTATATAAAGGAATATCATATGAGGGAGGGGGTGCTTTTGCGCAAAGATCAGATCACTGTGAACCCTGCAAAGCGTCAGATTGCAAAGCTGTTTTTAAATTCTTTGTGGAGGAAGTTTGGGCAGAGAACAAACCTCCCTCACACTCAGGTGTTAAGAGACCCCGATGAATTCTTTCAGCGGCTGTTTTCTGATGCTTACAAGGTTTCAGTGTTTGAATTTGTTGACGATGAGGCTGTCTGTCTGTCCTGGAAATATTCCGACGACCGGGTGACAACCTCAGGTAGAAAAAACGAATTCCTTGCCTGTTTTATAACTGCCTATGCACGTTTGGAACTTTATGCACTCTTAGACAAGCTTGGGAGATGTGTTTTGTACCATGACACAGACAGTGTCATATTTGTGAGTCGGGAAGGAGAGTGGAATCCTCCTCTCGGAGATTTTCTCGGGGATATCACAAGTGAGGTTCCTGCAGATCAGACCATTACAGAGTTTGTGTCAGCAGGGCCTAAGACCTACGGTTATAAGTTGTCTAATGGCACAGCCTGCATGAAGGTCAAGGGGATTACACTGAACAGTGCTAACTGTGAAAAAAATAATTTTGACAGTCTCAAAGACCTGGTATTCTCCTACGTCTCAGACAAGGAAGGTTCCACACCTCGTGAAATTGTGGTACAGCAGCCAGGTATTGTAAGAAATAAGCAGCATTGGACACTTCACACTAAAACTCTAAAAAAAAAACCACAAAAAGTTGTTTTTGATAAAAGGGTCATTACTGAAGGATTTAGGACTCTTCCTTATGGCTACTAAAATGGAAACACGCTGGCAACACCCATTCTCAGCTATTCTCGCTGGACCTAGTGGCTGTGGGAAGATGTTTTTAATAAAAAAATATGCTGGATCATGCTGGTAGTGTGTTCTCAGAAATGCCTCAAAATATTGTCTGGTGTTACAGTTGTTGGCAATATTTGTACAAAGAACTCCAATGTAAATACCCTATTATTCAGTTTGTACAAGGGCTGCCTGATAAATTTGATGATGATGAACTGTTACCCCCCAATAAAGTTATAGTTATGGTTATAGATGATTTGATGGTTCATGGTTCTGAAAACAGATCTTGAGAGGGTTTTCACCCAATTTGTACATCATAGGAATCTGAGTGTATTTTTAATTACTGGAGCGTGTCCA
>NW_024826996.1:0-1536 GCF_019175285.1 Sceloporus undulatus
ACTATATTTAACTTAAACCTCAATGCCTTTTCTTTTTGATGGATTGTACCTCAGGCCTGTATAGTGTGAGACCCACCAAACCAAATGGTGGCATCAGGGGCATAATAAACCTTCTGTTTTTGCTGCTTGCCTGAAATTGGAAAACACTATGTATGTAGGTTGAGTCCCTAGAAGCCACACTTTATATGGCTGGTGGGTTTTCTTTTGCCCAACTGGTTGTAAGTTATGTATGCCTGTCATACAGTGTGTGGATGTACGTTGTTTCTTTGTGCTTTTTGTGTGCGTGCGTGTTTGTGTGGGTCCTTGTTAAAGCCTCATAGGTCTTATCTGAACTGCAGAAATAATGCTATTTGGTACCACTTTAACTGCCTTGGCTCCATCCTATGGCATACTGGGATTTATAATTTGTTGTGGCATCAGAGCTCTCTGACAGAGGAGGCTAAATATCTCACAAAATTACAAATCCCTGAATTCTATAGGATTGAGCCATGGCAGTTAAAATGGTGTCAAACTGCATTATTACTGCAGTACAGATTAAACAATAGTTTTATTGTGAGAGGCAAGAGGCATTGTGAGAGTTTGCTTGTGGCAAGTAAAAGAGAATCCAGCTCAAATTGTTGTTTGATGTATCCCAAATAACCAATAGAGATATAGGTGTATGGGGGCAGATTAGAGGGGAAGGGTTATGGATAGGTATGAAACCCTTTATTTATTTATTTGATTTTCTCACAAGCAAGAATGAATTCTTTCATGCCGTTTCTTGTTAAGAAGAGAAACATTCCAAATATCTGTATTCCTAAGTGTGGACCAAAATTTTTCAGATTTATATGCAATAAGTGTAGGCACTGATCCAAATATGAGTTTGGATCTCAGTTCAGAAAACAGCCTCATTTGGCTCAAAGGCCACCTGACTTCATTTTGGCCTGAATCTTAATGTGAAGCTCAAATTCCCACTTTCTACATTTAGATGAACAAATGGTTTCTCACGCCATTTCTATTTAATTAAACTGGTTGACATGTGCAGATATAGTACAAGTACATCCTTTAAGCTAACAGAATAATAAACTGAATACTAGGTAAGTAATAGAAAGTGGTAGAAAATGAGGTGGGTGACTATTTCCATGTCCCTCCCTTCAAGGCATGTGGACTTGAGATCCCTGGAAACAACATGTACTGTGATTCCTTCCCTCCTCCCTCTCCTTACCTATTTTGCCCCCCCCCCCCCCCTACAAGCAAAGAAAAATATGTAATCTTTGAAAACACATAGTCAGTACTTCTGTGTCTTCCTGAATCCAAAATACTAATGAATCTCCAGGAATAATCACATTCAAATTCTATCTACTTCACAGGAGTCCTAATACAATTCAGACATGTCCCGAATTTGTCCAAATCAGTCTATTGCAGTTTTGGATTCAGAATTCATTTTAGTCAAAAGGACACTCTTAATTTGCAATGCTCTTTTAGGTTGTTCTTAATCGTTTAGAGCTGGTAGAGAAGCCTTTCCCCATCTCATGTGTAATTTGTAAATTGCCCTGG
>NW_024826997.1:0-1536 GCF_019175285.1 Sceloporus undulatus
AAATGACTTTAATAGATTAGAAAGCTGGGCCAAAACTAACAAAATGAAACAAAATGAGTTTCAACCAGGAGAAATCTAAGATACTGCACTTAGGTAGAAAAAAATGAAATGCTTAGATATAGGATGGGGGATACTTGCCTTAACGAGACTATGGGGCTTTCTTTACCGCCATTTGGGACGTCCGGAGGACGTCCCATTTTAAAAAAGGGGCGTCTCTTATAGACGCCCCTGGGCCTAGTACGGACTCCATCTACACGCCTTCTACATGGCCGGCGCCATCTTTGCGTATCGGACACTGAGCGTCCGTACGCGTCGCGTCCCTTGTGACGTAGCGAGTGCGCCCCTGGCGCCTCGCTACATCGCAAATGTGACGGAAAAAGAAGCTCCATTTTGGAGCTTCTTTTTCAGTCCACGCGGGAGTCGGGCCGTCTGAAGGCTTCGGCTCCCCCACGGACCTACCGGCGGCGGCGGCAGAGCGCCGCAAAGTGGCAGTATGTACCCCGCCTATGAGTGAACGGGATCTAGGAGTCCTAGTAGACCACAAGTTAAACATGAGTCAGTAGTGTGATGTGGCAGCTAGAAAGGCCAATGCAATTTGAGGCTGCATCAACAGAAGCATAGTGCCTAGATTAAAGTAAGTAATAGTGCCACTCTATTCTGCCTTGGTCAGATCTCATGTGGAATACTGTGTCCAATTCTGGGCACCACAATTCAAAAAGAATGGTGAGAAGCTGGAGCATGTCCAAAGGGGGGCCACCATGCCTTATGAGGAAAGACTTAGGGAACTGGGTATGTTTAGCCTGAAAAAGGGATGCTTAAGAGTTGATATGATAGCCCTGTTTAAGTATTTGAAGGGGTGTTACATTGAGGATGGAGCAAACTTGTTTTCTGCTGCTCCAGAGACTAGAACATTGAACAATGGATGCAAGCTACAGGAAAAGAGATTCCACCTAAACATTAGGATGAACTTCCTGAAAGTAAGAGCAATTTGACAGTGGATCAGACTCCCTCAGAGTGTGGTGGAGTCTCCATCTTTGGAGGTCTTTAAGCAGAGGCTGGATAGCCATCTGTCAAGGATGCTTTGATTGTGAGTTTCTGCATGGCAGGGGGTTGGACTGGATGGCCCTTGTGGTCTCTTCCAACTCTATGATTCTATGAAGAGTCTCACTAAGCTGGATGGTAGAGATCAGCAGTGAAATGATGATGGAGGTAGCCATGTGAAGGGTTCAAAATGAGGGAAACCCTTTGGAGACTTTCCCCCTGTTTTGTCTGTCTTTGTAAGGGGATTGTCACATGGAGCCTTATCATGCTTAAATCACCAGCAAAATTCTCCAGAAGTGTGATGGTGTGATAGCCAGTTGTGCTTCTGAAACTTCACTGAGGCGTTCCCTCTCCTTTCCTGCCAACAAAGTGTTCACAGAGCACCCGTTTTCTTCATAATGGAAGTTCCCATTATTGAAGAAATGGCTGCTCTGTGAATCTTTGTTGACGGGAGAGGAAAGGTGACGCTTCAAAAGCACAACTGGCTATCACACC
>NW_024826998.1:0-1536 GCF_019175285.1 Sceloporus undulatus
TTTCAAACCAGCTTTCGGGCGGGCTATGGAGTTGAGACTGCCATGGTCGCCTTAGTTGATGATCTCCGTCTGGGCATGGACAGGGGTAGCGTGTCCCTGTTGGTGCTCTTGGACATCTCAGTGGCCTTCGATACCATCGACCATGGTATCCTTCTGGAACGCCTGAGGTAGTTAGGTATCAGGGGCACTGTGCTCCAGTGGTTCCGTTCTTACCTCTTGGGTAGATTCCAGATGGTGCAGCTGGGGGACTGTCATTCCGATAAGAGGGCCCTTACATCTGGTGTCCCTCAGGGAGCGATTTTGTCCCCCTTGCTATTCAACATTTACATGAAGGCGCTGGGAGAGATCATCCGGAGATACGGGGAGCGGTGTTATCAGTATGCTGATAACACCCAAATATGTTTCTCTGTGTCTCCGACTGATGCAGTGACTAAGGATGGCATCTCTCCTCTAAATGCCTGCTTGGAGTCGGTAATGGGCTGGATGAGGGAAAACAGACTCAGCCTGAATCCAGAGAAAACGGAAGTACTCATGATAGGTTCCCTGGGCCCAGGTAAGGATATTTGTCCACCTGTCCTGAACGGGGTCATGCTCCCCTTGAAGAACTCAGTTCGCAGTCTGGGGTGCTTCTGGACTCGTCGCTCCACATTACATCTCAGGTGGATGCGACGGTCAGGAGCACCTGTTATCAGCTTCAGCTGATACGCCAGCTGCGACCCTACCTGGACCAGGGGGACCTGGAAATGGTGGGACATGCTCTGGTAACCTCTCGGCTGGATTTCTGTAATGCGCTCTACATAGGGCAACCCTTGTACCAAACCCGGAAGCTACAATTGGTCCAGAATATGGCAGCAAGGCTGGTCACTGGATGTTCCAGGACTAGCCATATAACACCTTTATTGCAAGATCTACATTGGCTGCCCATTCGCTTCCGGGCGCAATACAAGGTTTTGGTAATTACCTATAAAGCCCTAAATGGCTTGGTCCCAGGGTACTTGGAGGACCGCCTCTCCCTATACAGTCCGTCCTGCACTCTCAGATCGGGCGGAAAACATCTGTTAAGAGTTCCGAAGTCTAGATATACTTCATCTTCAGAGAGGGCATTTTCCATCTCGGCCCCGCAGATTTGGAACTCCTTGCCCGACAAGCTCCACTCTGTCACCTCTTTATTTTATTTTTTTTATCAAATTTTTATTAATGCTTTTAAAAAACAAGAAACACCATATGAAACAATCACAATCTTACTCGTTCATATAATAGTAGATAAATACCTATCTGCAGTCTTCTATCACTTCCTATTGTTAACCTTGAAATGCTTACTTTTGCTTTATCTATATTTGCGATCTTATATTACGTATTTATATCTTATTTTCTCTCTCCTGCTGCTTAAATTTCATCCTTATACACTTTTCCCTTCACAATTTAAGAAAACCTACAGGAACATCTTCGTAATCTATTACATAATATCTTAATCCATTAGTGCTCCACATCTATATTAAACATGGTTCTGTTTGCCCAGTTTCGTCGATAATATTC
>NW_024826999.1:0-1536 GCF_019175285.1 Sceloporus undulatus
ATGCAGCCCTATTCAAGGGAATGGGGCTTGTGCATGTGGTGGTGCCATGGCGCCCATACGCCATGGGCCCGCACCTCCATCATCCGAATGGGACGCCCCACCACTTGTGCCCCCGCGTGGCTTTCACCATATACTGAATGCCGCATATGACGCAGGTGCACTGTAATATAGATAACTGTTTTGGATTATAAACTTGGATGAGGATTATGATTTGTGGTATAGCTTACCTAGATGGGGGGGGGCTGGGATGTTTTTTACAGCTGGCTAGAATAGTTATGGGAATGATTAAGAGAAAGGGGCTAGTTTCTGAGAATGGCAAAGGGGGCCTGGTTAACTGTGGGGCATAGTCTCTGGGAATTGGAGGTGGGGGCTAGGTTTGAAAGATGGTGGGATTTTAGGTTTTGGGGTTTCAATGTTTTCTTTGGCTTGGGGAGGGCGATTCTGGCTTAAATGCTGGATGTCTGATTATGTGTTCTCAATAAAATTATTTGTTGTTTCAACACGTTGGACTCTTTGATGCCCAGAAGTTCTGAATTTGCACAAAACACTCTTTCTTCTCTTCTCAGTCCTCAACTCAGTTCCCAGCCATAAGAAGAAGAGAGACAAACACATCCTCCAAGTCTCCTCAAAGGAAGAAAGTGTATGAAAGTGTATGAGAAAAGGAGAGGCATGGCCATGGGGGGAGGGGCAGGGTCATTTAGATGAAAAGGGGGCTTTGAGGAGCCCCTCTCTCCTGGAAAGTAGGGCAGAGGAGAGACCCTCCTCCCTTCCTCTTCATTTGGTGGGAGATGAGGCCTGGCAAGCCCCTTTCTTTGGTCTTCCAATGGGGCACCCTCTTCATCTCTGGAGGGCTGGGATGCGGTTCAGAAGAGGGGAGGCTCCCAGTCAAAAGACTTTTGTGACAAACAAAAAGCATCAGACAGCATAGGCTTCAATAGCATTGGAAACAACAGTTATCTGGGGGAAGGGGTTTTCTCTGGGGGAAGGGGGCGCTGTTTTGGGGGGAGAGAAGAGCCCAGATTTAGGCCAAAGCCAAGAGCTGGCAGACAGAGGGAGCTCAAATCCCCTTCTGGGGAGAGAGTCACCCCCCTGGCAACTAGGCTTAGGGGCCCACAGGATTTGGATTAGCCCCCCACACACACACACACATCCTTTACTTACCCTTCACAACAACCCTGCAGAGGAGGGCCAGCAGAGAGATCAATGGTCCTCCTCCTGGGAACATACAGAAAGGGCATGAACGCCATTGTTAGTTCTTTGCCTGAAAGAACCCTTCCTTGAAGGGATGGAGGTTAAAGTAAGGAAAGTGCCAAGGAAAGAGAAGGCATAAAGGGGGCATCTGGATAGGAATCCCTCGGTAGCCATTTGGGGAAAAGGGGCTCTGCCTCTGGACAGAGAGACGGAGAATGTGCTCATTTGGGAAAACGTTAGGGTGCCTATATTGGGCCACCATCCCCTCTGCCCTGGAGCCTTCTTCTGCAAGCCTCCTCCTCCTCCTCCTCCTCCTCAAAAAAGCCTCCCCCTCCAAGCCCCCCA
>NW_024827000.1:0-1536 GCF_019175285.1 Sceloporus undulatus
TCAGAGTGTCCTCAGGAGGAAATCATGTGTAAAATACATATCATAAAAACATCACAAAGTATAAACATTTCAACTACAGTAATTGCAGGGAAGTTATGCTGTTATGACCAGAAGTAAACATATATGCAGTTATTATTATATATACATGCTGATGTTGAGCAGAACATGGGCAGTGTATACATGCGCATATTTCTCCATGCATTTGACTATGTTTAAATTGTATGCAAGTAGAAGAGTATATATATATAAATGTGTTATATATAATATGATCCAACATATATGTGTACATGTGCTTTCATCTCTCTCTCTCTCTCTCTTTCTCTCTCTCTCTATATATATATGTTTAAATAAGTGTGCATACACATGCACACATTCAGACAGATATCTATGGGTATGTATAGATGTATCTATGGATGTTGTATGCAAGATCTATAGTCTTGAAACATTCCATATGTATGTGTGTGTGAGAGAGACCTCTTATCACCCCTTTTGTTTAGAGCTGCCTCGAAATTTTGTTTATTAGAAGCAATGTGGACATTAAGGGAGTGAAGCTTAAGAATTATGTTTATAAAGCTAGAGCATTTGCCAACTATCTCATTCGCTTCTTAGATAACACACTTAATAGCACTTTGGCTCTCAATTATACTCTGGAGGCATTTGCTGAAATATCGAGGTTAACGGTGAATCAAAACAAAACTGTGTTTATTACGAAGAATTTCAACAAAGAAGAGCAACTGGAGTTAAGTAATGTATCGGGGTATAGAGTCGTTAATAAAGCTAAATATCTGGGAATATACTTAATGACCAAAAACACTGACTTGTTCCACAACAACTATGGAAGATTATGGAATGAAGTAACAAAGGATATGTCCTCATGGTCCAAACTGCATCTCTCATTCTATGGGAGAATAGCAATGTTAAAAACGAATATCCTTCCCCATTTTCTGTACTTAGTTCAGAACATACCAATTGTAGCCGAAGACAAACACTTTGCAATCTGGCAAAAGGAGTTCTCTGAATTTCTTTGGGAAGGTAATGAGCCAAATTTAGATTGTAATCCTGAGGGCAGGGAACCGTCTTATTATCCCCTCTGTTGTAAACCCCTCGGATTCCCAGTGATTGGGCGGTATATAAATAAAACCTATTATTGTTATTGTTATTGTTATTATTATTATTATTATTAAGGTGAGATGGGAAATTTTGACAGACGAATATGACAGAGGGGTTGTGCTTTACCCAACTTTAAGCTATATTAATATGCATCTTGTCTGTGTTGGCCAGAGAACTGGATTAATCTAAGCAATGATAAACTGTTATCTTTAGGATGCTGTGACTTGAGATTTGGGATTGATGCCTATTTGTGGTATGAAAAGGTCAAAGAACATAAAGACTTTAAACATCGCTTTCTTAGAAACGCTCTACTTTATGCCTGGAAGAAGGTTAAAGACCTTTTCTATAGTAATCTTCCACAATGGCTATCACCTCAAGAAGCCTTTTATAAAAGAACTAAAGACTTCAAGAATAGATGGATAATAT
>NW_024827001.1:0-1536 GCF_019175285.1 Sceloporus undulatus
CCAATCCATCTGCCTTGGTCCAGGCCTTAGAGGGAGAGAAGAACCACTGGACCTCATCCCCTTTCCCTCCATCATTCCCTTCTCCTTTTGTTTCGTGTCTTTTAGATTGTAAGCCTGAGGTCAGGGAACTGTCTGATCAAAAATAATATTGTAAGCCGCCCTGAGAGCCATTAGGGCTGAAGGGCAGGATATAAATACCTAAATAAATAAATAAATAAATAAGAATTACAGTATTATTGTTGACCAACCATTAAAATAAGGAGACCAGGTAACATAAATTGGGTTAAACAACGTCTACCTTTATTGATCTAAAAACCTATTTAACTATTTGTTTTCTGGGGCTGATTAAACAAAGGAGCTTATCATATGAACTTTAAATTGGCTCAATCCTCCCGGGATGCAGTCAGGACACGGGATGGAGGCGGGGATTATCACATTCTAAATTGCCACCTAATCACCGGCTGCCATCAGCCTGGGCCCCAGCCACACTCCACTAGCACTTTCAAAAACCGGAAAGCTTCTGACTTTAAAAAGTACTGGTGAAGCGTGGCTGGGACCTGGGCCAATGGCGGCCAGCGATTAGGCAGCAATTTAGCATGTGATAATCCCTGCCTCTATCCTGTGTCCCGACTGCAGCCTGGGAGGCTTGAGTCGGTTTTAAAGTTCAGGTGGTAAGCGCCAAAGAAATGGGGGGGGGGGCAACTTGATGTGGTTCCAGTTGAGGCCCAGATGTCAATCTATGACAACTCCCCAACCAACCTTTGGGCAAAGCAGCAGACAATGAGGGCAGTCCAAAGAAATTGGCTGCCCCCTTGGCTGTCATGTTTCGAAGGCCAAACATGGGGGGCTCCCAGCCAAGCTGCACAACTTTATAAGAGAAAATAATGATGCTGGTCTAGTTGAGGCCCAGATGTCAACCTATGACACTTCCCCAACCAAACTTTGGCTGAAACACCAGACTTCAAGGGGAATCCAGAGAAAAGGTAGAACTTTCTTTGCCACAGTCTTCTCAGAAAAGGCAAAGGGTGCTCAACCTGAGGATAATGGAGCAGAGGACAGAATAGGGGAATTTCAGCACAGAATAAGTAAAGACATAGTACAGGAATATCTGGTTAATCTAAGTGAATATAAATCTTCAGGACCAGACAAACTACATCCAAGGGTATTAAAAGAACTGGCAAATGTAATATCAGAGCCATTGGCAATAATCTTTGAGAACTCCTGGAGAACAGGAGAAATCCCAGCAGACTGGAGAAGGGCAAACGTTGTCCCCATCTTCAAAAAGGGGAAAAAAAGAGGATCCCAACATTTATCGTCCAGTTAATCTGACATCAGTACCAGGAAAGATTCTACAGCAGATCATTCACAGAGAGTCTGTGAACATCTAGAAGGCAATGCCATAATCACAAAAAGTCAACACGGGTTTCAGAGAAACAAGTCATGCCAGACAAATCTAATCTCTTTTTTTGATAAAATTACCAGCTTGTTAGATGAAGGGAATGCTGTGGATATAGTATATCTTGATTTCAGTAAAGC
>NW_024827002.1:0-1535 GCF_019175285.1 Sceloporus undulatus
TGCATAATAATATTTTTGTAGCTCTGGCACTCCCAGACCTCCTCTGTGTTTATTATCTATCAAATTGTCCCATTTTATTTGTGCTTTTCTCCCCTCCCAAATGAAATTCGCTAATTCCTTTCTCCATTCCCTGAAACACTTATCTGTATTTATAATCGGGAGGTTCTGGAATAGATATAAGAGTTTAGGCAGCACACTCATTTTTATTGCCGCCATCCTCCCTAATAAGGAAAGGCGTAGTCTTGCCCATCTCCCTAAATCCTCCTTTATCTCTTTCCATTTTTTTTGATAGTTGTTTGCATACAATTCTCCAACTCTTTTTGTTATCCACACTCCCAGATATTTAACTTTATTTTGAGTTCTAAATTTTGTAATTTCCTCTAATTCTTTCTCTTCTTGTTTTGTCATATTTTTTGTAATTACAACTGTTTTCTCCTCATTGATCTTTAGCCCAGCTACTTCTCCAAATTTTTCTATTGTGTTTTTTAACTCTTTTATACTGATTAACGGATTCTCCATATACACTGCAATGTCGTCTGCATAGGCTTTTACCTTATAACATTGGTTTAAAGACCTTTAAAGCCTTTCAAAGAATGAACGCTTTAGAAATAAATAATAATAATAATAATGAGACGCTACTATGCTCTGTGGGAGTATATTCCACAGTTGAATAGTCCTTACTTTCAGGAAGTTCCTCCTAATGTTTAGGTGGAGCCTCTTTTCCTGTGGCTTGCATCCACTGTTCCATGTCCTTTGCTCTAGAGCAGCAGAAAGCAAGCTTGCTCCATCCTCAGTATCTCTTCAAATATTTGAACAGGGCTATCATATCCAATTTTAACCTTCTCTTCTCCAGGCTAAACATTCCCAGCTCCCTAAACCACTCCTCATAGGGCTTGATGGTTTCCAGGCCCTTCACCATTTTCATTGCTCTCCTTTGGATACACTCCAGCGTCTCAACATCCATTTTGAATTGTGGTGACCAGAAGTAGACACAGTATTCCAAGTGGGGGCCTGATCAAAGCAGAATAGAGTTATTCCCTTAATCTATAACAGAATAGAGTATGTCCCTTAATCTATAAAATGGAATCATAGAGTTGAAATAAACTAGAAGAGCGATCCAGTCCAACCCCCTGCCATAACACTATACTCGCATTGATGTAGACTAGGATCACATTGGCCTTTTTAGCTGCTGCATCACACGGTTGGCCCATGTTCAACTTGTGGTCTACTAGGGGTCTTAGATCCTTTTCAAGTGTAGTTTAATTGCGATAGCAACATCCAGTAGAATATTTGAATTTGTGGTTTAGTGAGGCACTATTGCTCTCCACTTTCTAAGGATTTTAAATATCATATCTTAAAACTGTCTGTTCTAGGATTTTGTGGGAAGGAACCATGGAGAAAAATGTTTTTGACTCCAAATGGTCCTCAGCCCATCCCTGACCAAGTTTGCTGCTTTTTTGGCCCTCCTTCATCGTTTTGATACTGTTCTGTAAAATGGCTCCCTTGTCCCTGCAATGTATCAGAAAACAGGGGCA
>NW_024827003.1:0-1535 GCF_019175285.1 Sceloporus undulatus
AAGAATTCAAAACAAACTGGTTCTCAAAGGCAGTGTTAGGAAAGATCAAATTAGGAGAATTTTAATTAGCTCAAATATTTATGAGAGGCGTGTCCTAACAACGCATGCACAGCATCGTGTCCCTATATGTATAGCAGAGGTTGCCTAGTCCACCCCCAAGAGAAAGAGACTCGGATACCAATAAGGTGCAATTAAACTATGAGCATTTATTAAAGCCACACAAGAAAAGAGATCACACATGCACACACACATTCAATGCTATAGCTGGGAGGGGTGAGTTCGGTGAGTAAAGGAAGGAAGAGAGAGGCACCGTTGGGATTATTACCTTAGACATCTTCTCCAGGAAGTCGGATGAAATGTAGGATGGATGGTGGATCACGGCCGCGGGGACAGGAAAGGAAAGAGCGGCCGCGGTGGCTTAAGAGCTGAGTTCCGGCAGGCAAAGCTAACTAGAAGCCCGGTGACAGTGAGCTTGGCTTCGCTCAGTGATTTCAGAGGAGCTAGGTGCTCCAGAATCTCAGGCTCAAACAACTTAATGCTCAAAAGCCCAGTGAGAAGCTGAAAATTTGGATCTTATATAGGGCTGAACGGCCCTCAGGCGATGGCTTGCCTGTGAGACAAAGGCATTGATTGCTTGGGCTTTGTCTAAGCTGAAAGCTACACAGTAGTTGCACAATGCATGAGGTCTGACACTTTTCAGGAGAGCAGATACCTTGATGGCCGAGCCGTTAAGTTAATCACTGGCTCATTAAGAAGGAAGCCACATCTATTCTCTTCCTTGTGCTGGTCCCTGCGAATCTGGTTTTGCAACTCCCAAAACGTCCTCTGAAAAGATTAAATCTACCTTTTTCCTGAGACCATGCCTTGGCAGGGCAGCTGATTACGTGGTCTCCTCGCTTTTAGGTTAATGGCGGATCGCTGTGGGGTCAGACCAAATTTTTATATAAATCCATACTTGGTAACAGCAGTACGTTTTTTCTTGCTAACAGAATTTAAAGTTTATTTCCTGGACTAAATTCGGAAGTGATCAAATGATTTTTGGGATGCATCATGTGCTTCTTCCTCCCCTTTTACTAGTCATTCTCTGGATGAGGGCTATTTTCTATTGCAGGTGACCTTTGCGGCTGTGGCAGTATATTTCACTGAGGATGAATGGAAACTGCTGACGAAGAAGCAGAGACTTATGTACAAGGATGTGATGATGGCGAATTACGAGAATGTGGCCTCTGTGGGTAAGGAAGCTGAATTCATTGCCCTTACTATGAAGACTGAGGGCCCTTTCATTCTACATTATCATGGCACTATGATTCCACTTTAGAATTCTAGAATTGTAGAGCTGGAATAGATCACAAGGACCATCTGGCTCAAGCCCTTGCCATGCAGGAAACACGTTGAAAGCATCCCCGACGGATGGCCACCCAGCCTTTGTTTAAAGGCCTTCAAAGACCTTTAAAGACCTTCGAAGAAGGAGAACTTTAGAAATATTATTATTTCTAACCTGACCAAAGACACCGCCATGCTCTGAGGGAGTATAT
>NW_024827004.1:0-1535 GCF_019175285.1 Sceloporus undulatus
ATAATAATAATAATAATAATAATAATTATTATTATTATTATTATTATTGGGCGGCAGTTTGGCTGCTTGGACCACCGGAGATCATCACAGAGAGTCAGTTGGAAAAGCACATCTCACTCCAGAAAATAGAGATACTTTAGGGGTTTGTGCTCTACGTCTTTCTGAAATAATAGCTACAAAACTGATAATAGCATTTGGGGCATTTAGTCTTTTAAAAACAAATATGGCAGATTTAAATGCTGCTTTAAAACCTCTTTCCATCTGCCAGCTTTGTGCTGGTTTTGGGGGGAAATGAGAAAGTGTTGGGAGGGAGGGACTGCCAACAGAATTAGGAGATGCATTGCAGGCTATGGACACTTTGCGGTCAAGAAAGGTCCAACACATGGCAGTAATAGTCCAGTTTGAGAGCGCTTTAACTGCCCTGGCCCAGTGCTAGGGAATCCTGGGAAATAGAGTCTATTGTGGCACCAGAGGTCTGTGAAAGAGAAGGCTCAATGTCTCACAAAACTACATTTCCCAGAATTCCCTAGCACTGAGCCAGGGCAGTTAAAGTGGTCTCATATTGGATAATTGCTGCAGTGTGTTTTGGACTTAGGTGACCCTTGGCAAGTCACACTCTCTCAGCCTCAGAGGATGGCAATGGCAACCCCTCTCTGAAGAAACCTGCCAAGAAAACCCCATGATAAGGTTGCCTTAGGGTCGCCATAAGTTGGAAACGACTTGAAGACACATGAAGAACAGGAAAAATGTCTGCAGTTATTTCACAGGTTGTACATGGGAATGGGAGGCAGTGTGGTGCAATGGTTTAAGTGTTGAGTTACAATTCTGGAGGCCAGGGTCCAGTGCCCCACTCCTCCATGAAACCAGCTAGGTCCCTTGAGCAAGAAGCTACACTCTCTCAGCCTCAGGGAAGGCAATGGCAAACCTCCTCTGAACAACTCTTGCCAAGAAAACCCCAGGAAAGGCTCCCCAGAAGTCGGCAATGACTTGGAGCCACACCACACAAAACTACAAAGCCTCAAGAAAGATCCAGCGTGGTTTAGTGGCTGGAGCATTGGACTATGACCCTGGAGCCCAGGGTTCGAATGCCCTCTTGGCCACAGAAACCTACTGAGTGACCTTAGGCAAGTCACACTCTCTCAGCCTCAGAGGGAGGCACTTGCAAAACCTTGCCAAGAAAAGCCTGCAAAGGGCTTCCCTTAGGGTTGCCATAGGTCAGAAACAACTTGGAAGCACACAGCGACAACAAGAGCAGTAACACCACTAACAGGGCTTAATCACACCTCACAAGACAGATAGGGAGAAAGAAAGAAAGAAAGAAAGAAAGATACTGCCAATGTGTCTGGTAAAGAAGACGTGGAAGTTGTAGTCTTTGGTTCAGAGGGATTGGAGGGTCCTTACTGGAGGGCAGGACCCCTCCTCTTTCTGGCCATGTGGATGCTGGGAGTTCCAGTCTAGGAAATGCATTTTAAATCCCATTGGCAAGAGAAAAGGCTAGTACTGCCTTTCAGATCCAGTTTGCCCCAAATCCTTTA
>NW_024827005.1:0-1535 GCF_019175285.1 Sceloporus undulatus
TAAATGGAAACCCCTCCACTCACCAAGTCTGGTACAGCCTGGTCCTGGGCCGGTCCAGCAGGGTGCTCGCCTTCGACCCCTGCTGGGGCAGCAGCCTGTCCGGCGGCCCCTTTCCCTGGGCCCCCGGCACCGGCTGGCCCTGCCTTAGGAACTTTTTTAACTGTGGCTCGATCAGGGCAGGCTGCAATCATGTGCCCCCTTTTCCCGCATGCCAAGCAGAGGCCAAGTCTCATCCGGCGTTGTTTCTCCACCTCCGCCACAGTCTTGGGCTTGCCCTCTCGGCCTGGGGTCGCTGCCGCCTTCCCCTGCTGGAAAGCCGCACGCTGCTTGGCCAGCTTGATCCGCTCCCGGGTGGCCTCCGCCTCGCCGGCGCAACGAATCCAGTCTTGTAGGTCCGTGGGCGACTCTTTCATCAGGATCCATTCCAGCAGGTCTGCACGGAGCCCATCCTGGAACTGGCGGGTCATCATTGGGTCCGGATAGTCCGGGATGTTGGAGGCCACGCTCCGGAACTCCAGCACGTATTCGGCCACAGACCGGCTCCCCTGCTGCAGGGTAGCGAACTTGGCTTTGGCCCGATCCACGCGGAACGGGTCCTCGAACCGGGCACGAAGTGCTGTCATGAAAGCGTCCAGGGACCGCAGCTCAGGTGCACCGCAGTCATACAGCTGCACCAGCCACTGAGCGGCTTGGCCCTCCAGTCTACCGGCCACGCATCTCACCTTCTCGGCTTCGTCCGGGAAGTAGTCCCCTCTCACCCGCATGTGTCCCGCCACCTGCGCGAGGAAGAAAGGAAGCTGCTCCGGATCCCCGTTGAATTTAGCCTCCAGCTTGCCGGCCAGCAGCTCGCGTAGCGCCTCTGCTTCCCCACGTCGAATTCGTGAGGTTCCCCCCGCTCCTCTCCGACGAGAGGGCGGCCTGGAGCTCTGGTCGTCCTCGTCCTCCACCTCCGAGTCCGCGTCCTCCTCCAGGTCCACGGTGCGGGCGGCCCTGGCGGCGGCCGTGGCGGGTGCCTTCCGGGCTTCCTGGCTCGGTTTCTTCCCTTCCTTGGGCATCAAGGTGGCCATCATCTCCTTCAGTTGGCGAATGCCGTCTTTGACACCTGCCACCTCTTCCGATAAATCCTCAGGTCCAGGGCTCTGCAACATAGCTTCCCCCAGGCCTTGGTCCCACGCCGTCAGGCGGCCAGCCCGGCGCCGGTGTCTTCCGGTCCCCGTTGGCAAGTACCACCAGTCCTCTGGTTGGTCCTCAGAGCCGGTCCCTGTCTTGGGCCTGGCTCCCTGGCGTTCCTCGACGCCACCCTTTCCCTCGGTCCCGAGGGCCTCGGTGTCCTTCACCACCTCAATCTCCAGGTCGGATGGTTCAACCTGCACCTTCACTTCAGTCATGATGACAATTAGATTAAATCAGAGTTCTCTAACTGTGAGATCCAACAACCTTCACCAGTAATCCACAACAGCAACTTGCTCAAAAGCAGTGAAGTTTATTGAGATACAGATGAAAGTGATCAGACAAACTTTTTAGAGAACTCTGAA
>NW_024827006.1:0-1535 GCF_019175285.1 Sceloporus undulatus
GGAAGCTGAAAGAAATGGATGCACAGGTTGTCATCTCGTCTCTTGTGGCAGTTGAAGAGCATGGTCCAGGAAGGGAGAGGAAAATAGCAGAAGTGAATAATTGCCTCCGTAGATGGTGCCACCGAGAACGATTTGGATTCTTTGATCATGGTCTGCGGTTTCATGAGGAAGGACTTCTGGCAAGAGATGGGTTGCATCTCACGCCAGTTGGCAGTAACATTTTTGCCAACAGTCACAAGAATTTGTTCAGGAGGGCTTTAAACTGAGTTATGTGGGGGAGAGAGACAGTATTGTGGAAGGCACAAGGGCTGGAGAAAATAGCCAATCTGTCATAGAGGGAACAAGGCAAAGAGTGCAAGGACTCAACAGTGGGAGGCAAAAAATCTTGCACAGGCAGCAAGTGGAGGGGACACATGGTCTTCAGTGTCTCTACACTAATGAACAGAGCATGGGAAATAAACAAGATGAACTTGAACTCCTAGCACCACAAAGCAAATATGATATAATAGGCATCACTGAAACCTGGTGGGATGAGTCTAGTAATTGGAATGTGGAAATAGAAGGGTATAACCCAGGGGTAGGCAACCTGCAGCCCGCGGGCCGGATGCGGCCCGGCGAGGCCTTGGGACCGGCCCCAGCCCGATCCTACCGCCGATTGCTGCCAGGGCCTTTGGGGGGCAATTGTCTATAGAAGCCTCAGAAACATGCATTTATATTAACATTTTTTTAAAAATCAGCAATTTTTTTCTTGTGTCCTCCTTTTTTAAAAAAAAAAAGTGTCTTCCATTTGAAAATTTTATCTTACATTTGTCCTGGTTTATTTATATATTTGATTTTTTTTTAAAAAAATTTTAATTATTTATTTTTTGGCTTTGGCCCTCCAGTTGTCTGAGGGACAGCAACCCGGCCCCCGGCTCAAAAAGGTTGCCTACCCCTGGTATAACCTTTTTAAGAGAAACAGACCAAACAGGAAAGGAGGAGGAGTAGCATTATATGTCAAGGATATTTACACCAGTGAAGAAATCCAGGACATCAAAACTGGAAGCCAAGTGGAGAGCATCAGGATAAAAATTAAAGAGAAGGGAAACAGCAGGGATGTTATTGTGGGAGTCTACTACAGACCCCCAAGTCAGACGGAGGAATTGGATGATGACTTTCTAGAACAGATCACCACACATTCAGAAAGGAGAGATGTAGTAGTGATGGGTGACTTCAACTATCCTGATATTTACAGGAATTCAAACTCAGCAACATCCTCAAAGTCTAGCACTTGCCTGGAAGACAATTTCATTGTCCAAAAGGTGGAAGAGGCAACAAAGGGGTTAGTTATTTTAGAATTCAAATAGCTAGCATGTGTAGGGGTAAATTCAGAAAAGCTAAAGTGCAGAATGAACTCAGGCTTGCTAGAGAGGTTAAGAATAATAAAAAGGGCGTTTTTGGATATGTCCGCAGCAAAAGGAAGAAGGAAAGGTAGGGCCACTGCGTAGAGAAGATGGCAAAATGCTAACAGAGGACAAAGAAAAGGCAGAATTACT
>NW_024827007.1:0-1535 GCF_019175285.1 Sceloporus undulatus
CCAGAGCATCATTCTCTTGTATCGGTCAGTTGGTAGCTGTCATTTGACCAATAAGTTTGAAGTTGGTTTCATGCAAATTATACTAGTTTTCTTTTCTTTTTTTAATCCTAGAAGTCTGTAGATAACCTTACTTGTTGAGGCATATTTTTCCCTGTTAGCCTTTTATTGTGTCTCTATAGCTGTAGGGCAGGAGGGGAAAACTAGGGACCTTATTGCACTCACAATTTTCAACGTTTTGGGGACGGAAGGAGGACGCTTGTTCGCGATTTTTGCCTGACAGATTACCTTCCGTTGGCAAAAAATGGCGCCTGTCAGGACTGAATGCGAACGGGTGCACGCCGGGGGGCGGAACGGGGCCTCTTGGAGGACGTCTTCGTGTGCGATAAACTCTGTTTTTTGCAGGACGCGTGCACACACAAGCGTCCTCCTCCAGTCCCCAGAACGTTGAAAATTGTGAGTGCGATAAGGTCCCCAGTGTACCCAAAACAAAACACAAAATGGATTCCTAGACACTTCCTATTTTGAATTTTTGTTAGTTTTTCAAATTATCAGGGCTGAGGCAGCCCACAGTTGGTTCTTGGGGTGCTAGACTGGTTCTGGGTCCTCAGTATTTGTAATTGGTTGTCCGGCCGAACCCAAAGGGTGCTCAACAATGGCTCCTTTTCATCCTGGAGAGAAGTGACCAGTGGGGTCCCACAGGGCTCTGTCCTGGGCCCAGTGCTATTCAACATCTTTATCAGTGACTTGGATGAAAGAATGCTTATCAAGTTTGCAGATGACACTAAATTAGGAAGAGTAGCTAATACCCCAGAGGACAGGATCCAAATTCAAAATGACCTTAATAGATTAGAAAGCTATGCCAAAACCAACAAAATGAATTTCAACACTGAGAAATGTACGTTACTACACTTAGGCAGAAAAAAATGAAATTCATAAATATAGGATGGGGGACATCTGAATTATTATTATTATTATTATTTACATTGGGCAAAAGGGCCCAAGCTCGACTCAGGCTTGCATCCTTCCGAGGTCGCTAAAATGAGTACCCAGACTGTTGGGGGCAAATTAGCTTACTTGCTAATTAGCTTACTTGCCGTTCACCGCTATGGTCTTTGGAATAGCAGTATATAAATAAAACAAATTATTATTATTAAATTATTATTTATAGAGCGCTGTAAAGTTTGCACAGCACTTTACATAGCAAGGGTAAAACACACACACACACACACACACACACACACACACATATATATATATATATATATATACAAAAACCTGCCAAGCGGCGTACAATCTAAAACAACATTACACAATTAAAATATCTCTAAAATAACACTAATTATATCCCGCCTTTCTCCTAATATAGGGACTCAAGGCGGAGAACATGACATTTCAAACAATACAATTTAAAACCAACGCAACATTAAAATGTATCAATATAAAATTTAAAGAACAATTAAACCATTTAAAAAATTAAAACAGTTATGAGTTAAAATAATAATAATTCCAAATAATAATAATAAGCTGCTCAACAT
>NW_024827008.1:0-1535 GCF_019175285.1 Sceloporus undulatus
ACTCCTTTGCTCCTCCATGCCCTTACTAAGACCTGCACGAATTCAAGCTATGATGACAATGGAAGAGAAAAGGTGAAAAGGCCATGTATGGCCAAGAGGGGAACAGTGTGTGTAAAGAATTTGTCTCTCTTGCTGATACTGTAATAGAAGAAATACTCTTCGACAGCACTCCAGAAGAAAATTGTAAGATTAATAAATTGCCCTTTGATTGCAGAAGAGAATATCGTTTTAATAGATAACTGGGGATGTCTTTGCTCATTGATGACTTTATTTTTGAGACATGGCTGAAGCTAAGCCTTTGAAGTTCCAGATGAGGTGTACTGAAACTCTGATTATCCAAATGATGCCAGGCATAGTTTAAGATTATCTGAGGAGCAGCATGTTTAACAACTGTTGGGTTTAAATACATCATGCTGGCTTACATGTTGAATTCCACTTTTTTTGTTGGAAGAAATACCCAACATAACCCCAAGCAATGTAGTCCATGAGTCAATCTTTTATGGGCTTTCCATCTTTTCTGAAAATCAGGCTTAGTGTGTTAAGTGCCTATGTACAGAGATGAAATATGTCTCTAGTTTTTTGTGGGTTTTCCGGGCTATGTGGCCATGTTTTAGAAGAGTTTCTTCCTGACGTTTTGGCAGCATCTCTTCTAGAACATGGCCACATAGCCCGAAAAAGCTACAAAAAACTATGGATGCCGGCCATGAAAGCCTTCGACTTCACATTGGAAATATGTCTCAATCATCGTGCATAGAGGAAAATACAGCCAGAGGCTGGTTGCCTCACTTTTGATGATTTCATGGAAATGAGGTCTACCAGTGGCAGCTGCAATTATAACTTTAGTCTTTACCTTTCCTTTTCCTTTTCTCTTCTCTCTTCCTCCTCTTGTGAGTGTGAGGCAGGAGAGGAGCAGCCTGGGAGCAATTGTAAGTGGTGATAGGGATGCTGCCACAGCCCACTTTGGCTTATGGCTAGGACCAGCTATGCAACTGCTGCTGAGTGAAGTGAGATTGGATAGTGCACTGCCTGCTTGCTTCTCCCCCCACATTTCCTTTTCATTCTCTCTTTTTGGAGGTTAACAACCGAAGAGCATAAATGATGGGCAGGGGTCGCTAATGTTGGGGGAACTCAGATGGCAAAAAAGCATCTGGGCTTAACTGAGAATGGATACAAAATGCTGTTCTCTTAGAGGAAACACAACCTCTTTTCATTTGCCATTGGAGTTCAGACCAGCTTCACTTTTATCATTTGAATGGGATAATCTATTTTACACTCTCCACTAGTAACTGCACACACATTGTAGGTTTAGACTGATGCTGAAGACAAGAACTATGGTGTACAATGTTGCACAACTGGCACACTGAGGAAGTGCTACTGTGAAATCTGTGACACTGGAATGGCTATAGACAGCTCTCCCGCTCTGTGCCAATATACTTTTGTAGCCATTGTGCATTGTACATTGTGGTTTTGTAAACACTAGCATTTGTCTGCATGTGTTGCCATATGTGCTTATTCTCCATGGGTGCTGCATACTG
>NW_024827009.1:0-1535 GCF_019175285.1 Sceloporus undulatus
CCAATGCTAATTCAAAATGCTGGAGGGGTTGTGAAGGTAGGGGAACCTTTGTACATATGTGGCTGCATTGTCCCTTAGTGTATGAGTACTGGACAGAAATTTTACAACTGAACCAAGATCACTAAACAAAGCATACAATTATCTCCACTCCTGCTGCTGTTCTTCATTTTTATGAATGAAAATAAAGCCCTGCAGCATAAAGAACTTATTAGTTTGCTTCTGGCTGTTGCCAGGCTTGAGATAGCCATGAACTGGAATACTGGAAAGTTGAATATTGCAGGATGGTGGACTAGACTCTGGGACTTGTGGGTAATGGAGAAAATGGCAGATAATAACAACAGAGCGAGAGGCTTACACTCTGGATTGGCCTTTCATAAGATTTGGCACCCATTTATTGAATACATCCAGCAAGATTTAGTCTCTAGACATCCCCCAATTTTAGCTAAATTTTTATAGAAAGATGTTTCTCAGGATCCCTGAATATACCTTTTATCTATAATTTTCAGGGGCTTATTTGGGTTATTGTCTTTATTTATTGTTGTTTTGGTGTACTGTTTGTTGTCATGTTTTGTTTTAGAATGTATTAATAAATTTTAATTTAAAAATTATACTGTATTACTGCTCATTTCTCAGTCCTGACAACATAACTCTGCTGGAACCATCTTTGATTTTTAAATAAAGTTTTCTAGTTTTTTCTACTGAAGCTTGGATTTCTGAACTGAAGTAATCATGTACATAACAAATTGACACTCCTCACTTCAAATAGTTAGCTGTGCCCCTGAGTAAAGTTTTTCAGACTTATTAATTACCCTTGGGAACCAATGCTAACCCCGTTGTAATTCTAGAATGCTTACAGTCAGAAGACTCTGCATTATACTACTTAAAGGATATTGTGAAGTTATTCTGTCCTTTCATAAAATATTTTTTTGTGGAAAGGAAAAATAATAAAACAGAATAGGAAGATATGGGAGGGTCACAAATTTAATATGTCGTTTGAACCATTCTTAAATTCTATGAATGATATGGATTGATTGCTGAAGAAAAGCTTACTACCACTGTTTAGTAGGCACAGTTTAAAACAAAATAGGTTCAATAGGCTGAGAACACAATGAGCTTGTCTACATGGGCCAAAGAAAATGGTCTCACCTTGTTTTCAGCCCAATCGAATCGAGCACCGCTGATCCCGCGGCAACACACATTCATAAATAAAAGAGAAATAAAATATAATTTTAATTTTTTCCTCCATCGTGTCTGTCTGTACATTTAGAATTCCCTCCTCCCTCCTTGGGGTGGCAAGGAGGGAAAGTGTGGAGAGGCATCCAATCATAGTGCAAAGTGATTTTTAGATTGACAGGCAAACACTCATGGCTATTGGCTGCTAGGTTGGTGCATGCTGGGAAAGGGAAGAAAAGTGAGTTCACAGGGTGTGCCGGTGTGTGGCTGGATGTGCCAATGTTGTTTCTAAATTCATTGCATGTACAGACTTAATGGGGTCCCTGTGGACTAGAAAAATTCAAAGTAAGGCCTATTTTTTT
>NW_024827010.1:0-1535 GCF_019175285.1 Sceloporus undulatus
TCCTCATAATTAGTGCTTTTTTGATAGCTAGTAACCTTTCCAGGACAAGAAATAATTAAAAATTAATAGCCAACAATATAATTCATAGGATGTAAAGTATTTCTCTTTAATACAGTTTCATGGAACACGACAACTTGGCAGTTGTTCAAAGACACGAGTCCTTTAAAAAATTGGTTCTTTAACATACTATCTTATACTGTATTACCTGCTGTTATCTACTGAGATGTTGTAGTTCTTGTTTCCTTTCTTCTTCCTTTCTGATAATTTCAAATTTAAGAAGAAGAAAAACTCCACAAGACCAAAATGGAAATATACTGAGAGGCAGAAGATGGCCTCTCACAAAATTTCTGTAAATTATTGTAAAATATATAATATATAGAATAATATATAATGAATAACTTACCGAACAGGCCATGTCTGGTGGGCTTTTAGCTGATCCCTCATGACAGTATTCTAGAATATGATAATTTATTGTCATATTTAGAGTATTTTCCCCACAAATAGCCAAAAATGCTACATGCCAAAATGTTTAACCCTTTGCTGCTATACAGACCCCAGCACCTTGATAGCAGAGAGTAGTGCATGGTCACCAAAAAAGCACCCTAAATCTGTGATGGCTAGACTGTCATAGCTTCAAGGCAAAAAGAACCAAAAGATTGGACTTAAAGCCAGACAAGTGTCAGGTATCCAGAATGTTTGGGATGTGGTCCAGGTTTCCTTGGAATCTCTTTCTTCACTTCTTAAGAAACCCTTACATCACCACAGTCTCGGGCATCTTCACCACATACCTAGGTGTTCTATAAAATATAGCCCAATGGCCTTTGTAACATGGAACATTGTAGAAAATACCATCAAGCCGATGTTTTTTAAAAAAATGTAATTAAGAACAAGTTTACAAAGAATGAAGATTGGTCTTCAGTAAATCTCTTGAGAGAAGTTTTCAGAAGCAAATGCTGATTGCTATTGGAAGCCAAATATAGCATCCTTTCTCAACTTTTTTCATCCTGGAGGAGCTCTTGGGGAACTTCTGCATAAAAATTATAGCTGCAGTTCAAAAAAGTGTTTGATTGTTTTTGAAGATGGGGACAACGTTTGCCCTTCTCCAGTCTGCTGGCACTTATCCTGTTCCCCAGGAGTTCTCAAAGATTATTGCCAATGGCTCCAATATTACATTTGCCAGTTCTTTTAATACCCTTGGATGTAGTTCATCTGGTTACAAAGAAGTTACAAAGTGATAAATTGCTCTTTCCTCTGAATGTAGAGGCTTCATTTAGCAATCATAACTGACAGTCATTGAGAAATGTGTCCTATGAGTCATTAACTGCTGACTTCTATCGATGCACACTGAATTGATATTACAGTCTTACTATTTCAGAACTGGATAAAATGCCACTTCAAAAATTGTTGAAAAATAAAATTCACTGGCACCAGTTGACTGAATGTTATAGTGCTTATGAGGAAAGTACACATTCATTTTACAGTTTTAGGCCTGTTACAGACTGCCAAAATAAAGCTGCTTCGGGTCTCTTTGGAGG
>NW_024827011.1:0-1535 GCF_019175285.1 Sceloporus undulatus
AGGCCGAGATGGCAGTTGAAGAGGGAGGGGCCACTTCCTTCAGGCAGTCCTCGATGTTGCTGGGTCTGCCTGATGGCTCCCTCTGAGGCCGAGATGACAATGAAAAGCAATGAAAACCTCCAGAACACCAAATTTCAAGGGAACTGCCTGTCCAGTTACTTAATTTGCAAATGAGCCACCAGAATATTCTCACACCTGAGGGACCGGGGGCAAACTTCTCAGCTTGGAAATATACATGTTAAGGGGCTGAGAAAACAAAAATTAGTGGGCTTTTATGGCTTTTAAGGGGGCTCTGTGAATGCCATGTTCTAGCAGAGTCTCTTCCTGACGTTTTGCCAGCTTCTGTGGCATCTGGCATCTTCAGAGAATGCTTACCTGGAAAGGACTTGGCTTATATATATTGTGTGACCTGGAAAGGCAGGAGGGATTTGCATGTGTCTTGTTGGTTGCTGATGGCAGGCCTCAGGAGGGGGGGGGGGGGGCTGCACAAGAGGACTAATGTCTGCTTGGAGATTTCTCATTTGCATTTGTTGAGCCTTCGTCTTGCTATCTTTCAGGACTGGTAACCAAACCTTGTTTACTTTAAGGGTTTCCTTAACGTCAGGAAGAAACTCTTCTAGAACATGACCACATAGCCCCAAAAATGCACAATGGATGCCGGCCATGAAAGTCTTCAACTTTGTATTAAAAACCAGTGTGTTTGGCAAACTGGAAGGAGTGTCCCATTCCTGTGAAGAGCCAAAGTAAGACATCCCAAACAAGAGGTCAAAGTGCAGAGCCAGCCTCTCCGCAGGAAAGCATCCATGAAGCTGCCCGGCTGGACCAAGGCACAACCATCCATATTGGTTTCCCAAACTGAACGTCTTCCAAGACATGGGACGTACCACATAAGAGTCCAGCCAGAGAGAGGGGAAGGAGAGGAATAGCTGGGCAGCCATTTTGAGACCGTGTGCTTGTTGCTGAAGGGGCAGAGCTTCTATGAGTCACATCTGTGAGTCATAAGGGGGTGGAGCTAGCAGACTAGCTGTATATAACTCCTTCCAGAGCCTTCCAGAACAGTCTGGCCAGAGAGAGGAGAAGGAGAGGAGTAGCTGGGCAGCCATTTTGAGAATGTGTGCTTGTTGCTGAAGGGGCAGAGCTTCTGTGAGTAGGGTTGCCATAACCCGGTAGGGGGCGTGAATTTCCCGTTCTGCACGGTGTTTCTCCCGGGTCTGCCCCCGCCCACAGGCTTTGTTACCTTGCCTTGGCTGCCTAGGGCTCTGTTGGAGGCTGGAGCTCCTCCTATTGGTTGGCAGGCTGGCCAATAGCAGAACAGTCCTTTCCCTGCTTCAGGAGTCTCTCCTCTGTTTACTTCCTGCGGCCACGTGGGCCGGTGAGGGACTAAAGCAGCAGCAGAAGCAGCAACAGTGGCAGATCAAGGCAGCAGAGGAGAGGACCAAAGGGGCCGGGGGGAGGGGGGAACGTTTTCGGCTTCGCTCAGTGTGAGTCAGTTTGCAAAGGGACCTATTGTTGTTGTTGTTGTTGTTATGCAAAGA
>NW_024827012.1:0-1535 GCF_019175285.1 Sceloporus undulatus
CCCCGACTAAAGTCCAGTGGGCCTCCCTTCCTCTTCTGTGGCAAAGAGGATTGGCTAACGGGGGTTTTATTCTGTTGTTGTTTTAAAATTGTATTGTACTGTATTGTATTTTTATTACAGTGGTGCCTCGGGTTACGAAATTAATTCGTTCCGCCATTCCTTTCGTAACCCGAAAATTTCGTAACCCGAACCACTTTTTCCGTTAGGACTGGAAAGCCTATAGCTGCACTTTGCAGCATTTGAATTTCGTGCCGAAATGATTTCGTAACCCGAAAAATATTTCGTAACCCGAAACAGTTTCTGCCAATCCAACTTTTTCGTATCCCGGAAATTTTGTAACCCGATCATTTCGTATCCCGAGGCACCACTGTATATTGTTAACCACCCTGATCTGTGGAAGAGCGGTATAAAAATAAAATTTTTATTTATTTATTATTATTATAATTTGGAAGCCTAGAATTTTAGTTAAGAGAGTGCTTAGAGTAAGAAATTGGGATCATAATGAAGAGAAGAAGAATCTATGGGTTAGGGAAGAAGGAGAGAAAGATTTAGATTAGTGTAGTTAAGAAGAAGTGAAGAAGAGTTAAGTAAATTTTAGGGTTAGATAGATGGAATGGGGAGTTTTTACAAATATATAGCCCAATTTTATAATGAGTATCTTTATTATGTAATATGATCTGTGTAAAGGTATAAATGGATAGGTGTGAATGTTGTTTGTATGTTTATATATTTTGTATTGTTTTAATTTTAATAAATAAATAATAATTATATATAAAAAATAAATTAATAGTCAAGAATTTCAACTCACCAAAGAATTCTTGTACCTCCGCAGCCCCTTTCTGTTGGAGCCCAACTCCCTCCACTTGGCCTCTGTGTTGGCCATCAGGTGGGCAGGGGTCCTGGTGAACCTGCACTTGGTCACTTCCAGCAAGAGAGGCCCCAAAGCCGTGTACAAGGAAGCCGAGATGAAGGTCCTGAGAAAAGGGACCAGGGTTAGGATTGGCTTGGCAAGAAACCCTGCACCACTCAAAGACACAGAGAACAGCATCCTGCCGGTGACACACGCAGCTGACGTATGGCTCCTTTGGGACAATGCAGAGGTGGGTATCCCCTTCCTCCCTCTTCACCAAACAAAGCCCCTGGACCTAGCATAGACTCACTGCAGTGTTCCTACACAACAGATACTCCATGTCGTATTAGAGTGATGAAGGATGAGGGGATGGAGAATTGGAGAGGGCCCTGGCTATGTCCCTGTAGCTAGATGTGAACTGACTGCATCATAAATAAATCATCTTCTGAAACCTCCAGAGGTCCCCAGTGCTTACCCTCAGCACCATCCCCTTTCCAAAGAAGGCCACATCCACACTACAGAAATAAGGCACTTTGACACCGCTTTAACTGCTCAGTGCTATGGAATCCTGGGATTCTACCTTTGGGATACTTAGCCTTCTCTGCCACAATGAACTACAAATCCCAGGATTCCACAGGACGGAGCCAGGAGAGTTAAAGTGGTTTTGAACTGGATTATTTCTCTA
>NW_024827013.1:0-1535 GCF_019175285.1 Sceloporus undulatus
TTTTTGCAGCGTCCTCCGAGGCGGCGGTATGGAAGCTCCGGGTCCAAAACGGACCCAGGTGAGGCGTCTTCACTGCCCCCCGTGTGGAAGCTCCAACACCTGAAGCACGCCCCCGGGGCGGGCCATCTGGAGGCTCCGCATTCAGCTGAATACACCTCCAAGACGTCCTCCCCTGCCCGTCTGTAACCCGCCTATGCGTATGCAGGTGGGAGACACCTTCTTGGAATATGGTCTACAAATTGAATGGGGCTGTGTCACCAGGTTTTATAAATCAAGGGCCTTTCCCCTTTTCAGTTTTTTTAAACAAACTTGATTTCTCTCTCAGCCTGTGTCTCCTATGATTTACAACCCTGGACTATTTCTTGACTTTGTTACCTTGCTACTCATGTACTTTTGTTGTATTTACAGCTATTAACCCTGGATTAGTTATCTCGGATACTGCTTGTTCCTTCAGGTACTGAACTGTTGGCACTCAAAATTTTATTACAGTATGAGAGCAGCATAGTTTGCCTCATACTGATTTGGAGTCTGCCTAAATCAATGCAATTCAGAGTCCAGACCTTGATTCAGGAACCCAGATGTTCAGGTCACCTGTTGACTGTGAATGGAAATGGGGAAATGAGTGGAAGTTTTTCCTTGGAGCTTTTGGGTGAGATTTTCGGGGTCATTTGTGGTTAGTGGAGTTAGCCCAAATCAGATAAAATCAGGCTGGATTAAGTCTAGACTGTCCCAAACTGGAATTTTACAAATTTGGTGGTTTCCAAACACAGAAGGATCCTTCAGAAAGATTAAATTTTGCTGATGGCTGCAGTATTTGTTGCTGTAGTTTGTGAGTTTGTGTGTGTTTTTAAAAAATAACCAGACAATTGACCTGGACTATTCCCACCTCCTGTAGCAATATTTTATTATCTCCCAAATAGTACCCTCCCCATGTACCCAATATATACTTTCCGGTATATATGGTAACAGAAGGCCCCATGAGACTTGTATGTCTCACATCTTTGCACTAGACTGGAAAAGCTCTTCATATGTAAAAGAAACCCAGTAAGTTTTTCTCCAAAATGCTGTGAAACAGCAGACATATTTCAGGGCAGGTTTTGAGTTCATGTTGCCATTTCAGATATCCATTTTACTTATGGCTGACACCTTTGATTTTAAACAGTAGCAGAATCAACAGCTGCTGTTTCCAAATTAAAGGAGATAATTTACAGTCAGCCCTTCTTATACACAGATTTTTTTATACATGGATTCAAGCATCCACAGTTTGAAAATGTTCAAAAAAAGTATACATTTCAAATATCAAACCTTGATTTTCCAGTTTTTATAAGGGACACCATTTTGCTATGTCATCATATTTAATGGGATGTGAGCATCCACGGATGCTGTTATCCGGGGGGATCTTGGAACCAAACCCCAGCGTATAACAAAGGTCCACTGTATATTGTCTTATGGCTGTATACGTCTAGGCAAAAACAGGTATGGCTCTGCAAACCCAATATTTTTTTATACACCATAATTCAATAGACCCCCCCCCC
>NW_024827014.1:0-1535 GCF_019175285.1 Sceloporus undulatus
CAGTACAAATTCAAAACAATGCAAAGGCATTAAAATTATAACATTTTAAAAAAATTTAAATCATTTATACAGTTGGACCTTGAAAATAGTAAATTGCATCAAAAACCACATACAAACCTTGACCTCTGAATTGCAGTTCAAACCGTATCGCTGTTTTGCTTAGGATCCAGCCCTTGATGCATCAGCATTTCCAGAAAGGAGAGAAAGTGGAAGTGTGAAATACTTTTTGTTTGGAGGAAGTTTCTGTCCTGTAAAACTATTAGAGCCCCTTTGATGCTGTTGTTGATTCAGAACATATGATTTTAAGGCATCTGGCACTTCTATCTCCATCCAATAAACCTTTGAATTCTTTCAAGCATTCTATTTATTGGCTGCCCATCCCAAGAGTATGAAACATAGCACCAGTCATGGAGATGCAGTCTTTTTTATTATGGGGATACAGAGTGAGGGCCACAGGATCCCCACTCCTGGCGTAAGACCTGGCCCAGTTCATTGCAGAGATTTGAAGTCCTTAAGGTTAAAGCCAGACTGTGAGGTTTTGGGAGTCCCTGTCCTTCCAAAAGTAACTTCCCCAAAAGTGTTCTAGGTCTTCCTTCCAAAGACCAGCAGTGGATGGAGAAGGAGGCCTTGGGAAGCAGAGGAGAGCTTGGCTTGACCTCCAAGGACTCTCCCTTGAAGGTTTCCATCTCTCTAGGAAACTGAGGAGCCTGGGAGGGAGACTGAGGACTAGGGCATGCTGGGAAAAACTTCAGGGGGAGCTTATAGGAGCAAATGTGGGACTTTGCTTTCTCCCTCCGATTACTTTCCTGCTCTCTTTTGACAGGCTTGAAGACCACACAAGGTAAGCTGAATGGTGGAAAAGACTGCAAACGCCATCTTCCCTATATATTCCATGCTCACCTCCATGGCACCTTAGGAGCAAGCAAGTCTCCACTGAGGGCAGCACAGTGAAAAAACAAAATCCAAAATGGGGAGTGGTCTTTGAGATCCTGATGGTCCTCTGAGAGGAAAATGCCAGCCCCTGAAACCAATCCCTGGTCAGCTTTTGGGAAAGGGCCCTCAAGGTTTGCCCTGACGGACTCTGAGCCCATCGCAGACTATCCCTTCCCTGAGTCTTGCTCTCCTGGAGGCTCAGGGGATTTGGGGGGGGGGCTGGGCACCTCCTCTTCTTAGGGACCCTGAGCCCCAGGTTCAGTTACAAACAGTAATTCACCCATGATGAACCACCTGTTTCCCACTCTGTCCTGGCACATACCTTAGGAAACCTCTTCCATGGAAATTTGGGAGCTCCTAATCTTAGTGTCCCCCATGCTATTTAACATTTACATGAAACCGCTGGGAGAGATAATCCGGAGACATGGGGCGCGGGGTTATCAGTACGCTGATGACACCCAAATTATTTTCTCTATGTCTCCGACTGATGCAGTGACTGGGGATGGCGTCTCTCCTCTCGTGACCTGTCTGGAGTCAGTAATGGGCTGGATGAGGGAAAACCGACTCAAACTTAATCCAGAGAAAACGGAGGTACTAGTGAT
>NW_024827015.1:0-1535 GCF_019175285.1 Sceloporus undulatus
GTGTGGAGGCAGATCCTATGTGTACTTTCTAATCCATGTCAAACATATGTCCTTTGGGAAAGCACATTGTCTATAGGAGAGTCCAGTTAAGATTTTCATTTTAATTTGGAGAAGGGGTTTGATTTTACAATATAGCCTGCCTTGATTGTATCAGCCCTCACTTTTATCTGAATGGATGATGAGTTCCTTCCATTGTGTTTCAGTTCCATTCAGATTTATAAAACCCAACGGGAGAGAATGTCCTGCTTGCTATGACTTTCCAGAATCACAATGTGGAAACAGAATGGTAGATTGTTCTGGAGAAGAGACCAAATGCATTAGAGTGTTTGAACAATACGAAGGTAATTTTTAATCTGAAGACCTGCAAGGAAACCCATTAATTGTTACTTCAAAATATAGCCCCTCTTTTCCTGCTCCTTTTCCTCTGTGCACCAGATAATTGAAGGATTATGAAGGAAAGCTGGAGAAACAGAAATGTTGGGTGCAGACCAGTGATGTGGGTCAGAACCAAGGGTAGGATACCACAGATTTGGCCCATGGTATCCTGTCCATCTGCTCAGTCTCACTGAATTAAGTGAGACAGACCCTTGTATACATTCAACTATGCCTTAAGGTGTATGCACCACCATATATGATGGATATAGCCAAATGCAGATGTTGGTAACACATGTTTTGCAGGTCTCAAGACCTTCTCTCATCCCATTCAGTTTGCAGCTCTACTGCTCTCACTGGCTACTGACAGTTTTGCTGCTGCACTTCCCCAGGTTGATGGGCCAACGGTGGCAAAAGCAAGAGGCTGTCTCTTGTTTTGTAGCAGGTTTTTTGCACTTGGAAACCTTCTTGGAAATGTCATTCTGCTCTAAAACAAGATGTACATTTCTCTAATGTGTATTCCAAGGCCATTTCCATTTTAAAACCTATTATTATTATTTCTGTAATTATCCCAAACTTTTGCAGCATGGCAGGATGTCAAGACATCAGTGGGTTCTTATGGAGGTGTAGTCCAGTCCTCACCTCAGATATTGCTAACTTTTCTAGTGGTTTAGTTGCTTTTCACCTCAGTTCATTAGAAATAACTTCCTTTGGCTGTCTGTGCAATGTGAGATGTGGGACAATGCACATGGATTTTAGAAAGATGCACTCTTCCAAATCTCTGTTGGTGTGAGTAAGGAATGACTAAGAGGTTTCCTTTCTTTTTTCTGACTGCCTTCCTTGACTTTCTTTTACAGATCACACATACACCTACAAGAAAGGCTGTGCTACTGCAAATCTGTGTTCTAAAGATGGTGGTACATATTATACGCCCCCTGGCACTAAATATCTTACCCGTGAGTGCGAGACAGCTACTCGTATAACCTGAATTACATCTTAAAGACCTCCTTTCTCTGACACTGACAGAATCTCTATTGCAAATCACCTATTTTGCATTTTAGCTATACCTCTCTCTTTATGCTACAGCATGGTAAAATGAATCATTCAGACTCTAAGCTCCAGAGTCCCATCATCTTGGCTGCAGGACTCTGACAGCTGTCATC
>NW_024827016.1:0-1535 GCF_019175285.1 Sceloporus undulatus
GAGGCAGTGTTAATAGTCTGTCAAATTTTGGCCACCAGCAATAGTCTGAGGTGAGCCAGGAAGCAGGAGACATTGGCTGAAGCCAGTCATGAGGACTAGAACAAGTCAGAATCTGAGATAATAAAGAAAACTGTTTTCTGTGAGAGGCTGAAGCAGCAGTGTTGTTTTGAAAAAAATGAAAAATGTGCTTGCAGCAAGGTGTTCCTGTTTTGTTGTCTGGGCTTTTACACACCCATATGATTTCTAAGCACATTAATGACTTGATTCTTTTGCTCAAATTCCATTAAATTTTTATGTCACATAAATAACCTTTGTGTGTGTGCATGTGCGCGTGTGCACATGTGCATGCATAAGTGCTATAGTTTCATACTTTCTCAACATTTGCCACTACTTCTAACAATAATTCTAGCAACACATGTTTGCCTACATAACATTATGAAACAATTTCACTACTGTTCATAAAAGCAGTAAACATTCATTGTTTTATATATTGTGTAGTTCAGTTTTTTTCAGAGACCTGTCTATATGTTTGCCTCCACACTTAGAGGGAATTCTTACACTCAGGTTGTCAGATGATACTGTACAAGTTCTTTTTTTAGACTGAACGTATCTCTCTAATGTATCCATTAAACATATAATGTTCTTATAAAGATATGATGGCTGCTGAACTTATTTTTTCTTTGGGAATAGCACTGCCAAGTGGAAAAGATAATTACTGCACCCAGTTAACAGTCTTCTCTCTCCCTCCATGTACATCTTGTACATGTGCATATATGTGTGTGTATGTGTGTTTTGGGGTATGCTATATTGTGAACTAGATGAAGCTTGATTCTTAGCTTAATTCAGTTCAGTGTCTTCAAGCTTTCAGGGAATTTTCAGGTAGATTTACTCAGAATGGTTCAGTTTAATTTAAAGTTTAAAATGTGAGTCCATTGAATGTAATTTGGCCAGAGATTCACTCTCATCCTAATATACCGCATGGAACTGCTTCAAGGATATGCTTCTGTGCATGCACAACAATTGACAAATTTTCAACATAGAGGCCATATAGATGGCTTGAGGCACCGGCATGAGGGTAGCGTGGGGGCATACCATTTGGGCGATGCATGCCCTGATGCCCTCCATGTTGGTGTCATGCCACCCATCCTACCACACGGTAGACAGTGTGCTACTTTGGTGCAGCATTTATACGCAGCACGCTGAAAAGAGTACTGAAAAGTGCTGCGGCGGTGGCAATGGCACATTTTTTCCAGCTTTAAAAGGAATGCCATTTTGCTGTTTCTTTTAGAGCTGGCAAATTGCCAGATCGGGATCACAGCCCTGATCTGGTGCTGAAAGGGGTGGTGTAAAGCTGCCACTTTGGGGCCATCTGTAGAGCCCCTAACTGCATCTGGATCAGAAAAGGTGATTGTCTACCTGGTTATCTTTATAATAGAAATTGATTTCTTCTTCATCATATTTATTTGTAGGCCACTTTCTGAAATTATGAGCAAAGAAGTTCATCAGAATCTTAAAAAATGGCAATATGATACCCT
>NW_024827017.1:0-1535 GCF_019175285.1 Sceloporus undulatus
CTGTGTGTTTCAGGCCACAGTCTCTGTAACTCACACACATGCGTAATCCTGTATCTGTGCAGCATATCTTTCAAAACCTTCTAAATTACAGAAGCGTTTTGGTGGTAGTCTCACATACCCCCAGTCCCAGAATTCCATAGCATTGAGCCATGACAATGAAAGTGTTGTCAGACTAGATTATTTCTGCAGTATGGATGCAACCGTACCCTATATTGGTGTAACCTTATACTACTATAAGTAATAGGTAGGACTAATGCTTAACATTAATTTATTCTTATTTTCATCTGTCTCTGAGAGTACAGTACTTTGTTTTATTATGTGTAGTCTACATATATTCATATTTAATTGGATTAATAAATAGTAAAAATTTTGGGTTTTATTGAAATCATATCAAAGCCAAAAAAATTTGGATTGTTAATATCAGAAACCATTGAAACATGGTTCATCAAACTTTCTAATACATGAAATAATGTTTCACAGTATTAATATAATAAATAGAATTATTTTTTTTTCATTAAAACATTAACACAAAAAGACCTTGATCAAATGAAATAAACTGGAGGTTTGGGGTGGGTGAGTTGTTTTTGTTTTTAAAAACTGGTCCCGTCCCCAATCTTGTACATTAACTTGAGAGCCAAAGGTCTGCCTAAATAAAAAAAAAGGTCTTTACCTGGAAAGAGAGCAGACAGGGCAACTGAGCCTTCTGCATGCAGGAATTTCATAAGTTGGCCACAGAGAAGGCTGTTAGCCTTTTCCTCTCCAAAAGTACTGGTGAGGGAAGTAGGCCAGACAGAAAACCTTTCCCCAAAGATCTTAAACATACAGCAGACTCATAGAGGAAGATATGCTCTTTCAGATAGCTTAAAAAGCTCTCTTACAAAAGCTCTGTTAGAAGTTACTTGCAAGGACTCTTGATCCATAAGGTGTGCAGCATAATTGAGGTATGTTTAGTTTTTTGTGGGTTTTTTGGGCTATGTGGCCATGTTCTAGCAGAGTTTCTTTCTGACGTTTCGCCAGCATCTGTTAGAATAGACTCACAACATATCTCAACTATGCTTCATTGATTAAGAGCACAGACAATCCTTAGAGCCTAACCTAGGACTCTGACTTAGAGTCTCATACTGATCTCAGATTTTCTCTCTTGTTTTTTTTAGAGGCAAAGGTGGGGAAGGTCCAGCATGTATGAGAACACAAGTTTTAGTCCTTGTGCTTGAGGAAAGATGCTTCATAGTATATGGAAGAGGCAATCCCTTGTTGTTGTTGTTGTTGTTGTTGTTGTGTACCTTCAAGTAATTTCTGACTTATGGCAGTCTATCATGGATTTTCTTGGCAAGATTTATTCAGAGGGGTTTGCCTTTGCCTTCTTCCAAGGTTAAAAGAATGTGACTTACCAAGGTCTCCCAGTGGATTTCCATGCTGAGCTGGGATTTGAACCATAAGTTGTTGTCCAGCATTCAAACCAATTCTACCACGCTGGCTCTGAGGCAATGTAACAGGCCCAACTTGCTCAGTAAGATTTCTAGTAGCTGGGGTGC
>NW_024827018.1:0-1535 GCF_019175285.1 Sceloporus undulatus
CACACATTAAGCATGCATTCTCCAACTTCACCCATTATGGAAATATTCTCCAACCTCTCCCATTGGGAAAGCATTCTCCAACGTCACCTAATAGGTTAGTGTTAGTCTTAGTCTTAGGGTTAGGGGTTGGGTTTCAGGTTAGGGTTAAGGTTAAGGTTGGTAAAGCATTCTCCAACTTCACCCATTAATCATGTATTCTGCATCCTCTTCCATTGATAAAGCTTTCTCAAACTTCACTCATTTATAAATCATTCTCCAAGGTCACCCATTAAGCATGCATTCTCCAACTTTAATCATTACGGAAATATTCTCCAACCTCTCCCTTTGGGAAAGCATTCTCCAACATCACCCATTAGGTTAGTGTTAGTGTTAGGGTTAATGTTAGGCTTAGGGTTGGGGTTAGGGTTAGGATTAGGGTTAGGATTTAGGGTTAGAGGTTAGGGTTAGGGTCAGGGTCAGAGTCAAGGTCAGGGTCATGGTTACGGTCATGGTTAGGGTCAGGGTCAGGGTTATGGTTAGGGTTAGGGTTTAGGGTTGGGGTTAGGGTTAGGTGTGTGTGTGTGTGTATATATATATGGTATAAACATTTTTATTTAAAAATGTACATCCTACTTACAAATTTGCTACTTCAACTGTTACAAAACCATTATATAATTACAAAACATTAAACATTATCAAACATTATCAAACCCTTATAACTATACATCTTCTTCTTTTACTTTTGTAATTACACTTATTTCAAATCTTTCAAAACCCAAAAATAACATTCTAATACATAAATAATCTAGAACCAAAACTTACATAAATATATGACAAGAGTATATAATAATAATAATAATAAATTTTATTTACAGACTGCTATTCCGCAATGATCATAGTATATTAAAAATTGTAATACAAAATTAGCCCCTACCCACCCTTCACTCCCTCCAGTATTCGCAATGAATGCCTCTCAGGTGATGCCCGGTGTGGCCTCTCTCTGGCCCAATCTTCAATGTCCACCACTGACCCCTTGGTCCTAAATTCTTTATGATGTTTCTTCTTAAATTTCTGTTTACTTTGAAATTCTCTTATTACACCTCTGGACCATTCTAACACATTCTGGTTTTCTGGAAGGCCGTTGTTAACCTTGTAGTGGCATTTCAAGAATTGGTAGACTGGTGTCTGATAGCCCTGCAAATCTTTCCTATTAATAACATATTCATAATGTTGACAAGTCTTCTTCAGGACTTTTTTGGCTCTCTCCCACCAGACAGACAGTTCTCCGACATAGAGATACTCTAGCGTCAGCACATTTGCCAAAACGCCCACAATCTCCTCCTTGCAGCTGGCGTTGCCAAGTGTCTTTGGGTGAAGCCTCCACAGAGGTTTCTCACTGGAGTAGATCTCGCCCAAAGCAAAATGCATGTGAAGCATGGCATGGTCAGACCACGGAGTGACCATCAGCTGGCAACTCAAGGACTTCAGTTTAGCAGGGGCTCTGATCCTGTCCAATCGACTAGCTCTGTCTTTTTGATACCAAGTGAATTTGCCTC
>NW_024827019.1:0-1535 GCF_019175285.1 Sceloporus undulatus
AGTGTCAGGACCATGGAGAACAGGTCTCAGGAAATGACATGCATGTGTGGCCACTAGGTGGAGCTGTTGTGGAAGTCATTGACAGCTCTAGTGGCAGTTAGATGTGTCAGCATTTAAACAGTGCATCACTGGAATGTTGATGCAACTGTCAACTGTCATTCTCAACTGTCACTGAGGAAGAGTCAGACAGTGTGTGCCTCAGAGTGGGTTGTTACTGGTGTGGATGGTGGAGGGTGTCGATGTATGTAGTGTTGTACACAAAGGGAACTTCTTATATGAATAAAAGCCTAATCTGAGAGAAGATTACAGTGTCTCTTTGCTCATTGAGAAAGCGACAGATGTTTCTTCAGCTCACAAGCTACTGACTACAGTCAAGGTGAAGAATCTGGTGCCATACGTTAACATGTTGCCTGATGTGTTGTGCAACATAGCAACGTCAAGAGCATTTTAACATGGAGTATCTGTTGTGTAGGGGAGTTGCAGTGAATCTATACTAGGTCCAGGGGGCTTTATTTGGTGAAGAGGGAGGAAGGGGATGTCCATATCTGCATTGGCCCAAAGGAGGCATATGTCACCTGTGTATCTCACTAGCAGAATGCTGTTCTCTGTGTCTTTGAGTGATGCAGGGTTTCTTGACAAATCAAGCCTAACCCTAGTCTCTTTTCTCAGGAACTTCATCTTGGTCTCCTTGTACACAGCTTTGGGGCATATTTTGCTGGAAGAGACCCAAGTGCAGGGCCACCTGGACACCCCCCCCCCCATTCCCACCCAATGGCCAACACAGAGGCCAAGCGGAGGGAGTTGGGCTCCAAGAGAAAGAGGCTGTCGAAGTACAACAACTCTTTGGTGAGTTGCCATCCTGACTATTAGTTTCATTTGTGTCATTGTTGGGCCAGCTCATGAAAGCAAGTGGAGAACATATTGTCCTAGTTTGGCAGAGAAAGTTCAGGTTAATCCTCTGTCACCCCACTTTTTCAGATGCTTTCAAAAATATCCTGGTTTCTCTCTCCTCCACCCACTTTCCCCCTTCTCCTCAACTCGTTTCGGTTGCTGCAAAATGACTTCCAAGGAGTTTGCACCCCATCAACTCAAAAGGGAGGAGAGGAGAGGAGAGAAGTTGCCAGGGTCTTCCCTTCCCAGGAGGCTGTGGAAAAAGCAAACTGTTGTGCCCTTTCTAGCTTGTGTGATCTTCCTCATAAAAAACTTTGGCCATCCTCATCACTTTCTGGTGTTGCTTGTCCACATATGTCTTGCTTTTCCTGACTGAAATGTTGGGGGATATGGGAGACCATCTCTGGATCTAAATTGGGGCTGAGCCCAGTGGCCCTCAAGTCCAGAGTCCTCCCCAGAACTGTTTTTTAAAATGACATTTGCCTCCGAAATTTGGCAAGAAATGGCTAAATGCACCATAATTCTTTTGTAGCTAAATGTAATGTATGTGTTGGGATAGTCAGTATCCTAATTCATCCTCAATATCCCAGCCATGGCCTAAATTATATTTTTTATTATATTGTAGATTATATTGAAAGGATTCA
>NW_024827020.1:0-1535 GCF_019175285.1 Sceloporus undulatus
TGTTAGCTAATTGGCATCTGTCTGTCTTGTGGTGCGAGATCCTATAAATACGTTATGTACTCTGTGAAAGATTTTGATTTTATCAATTCCTGAATTTTCTAAAAGTCATTTATATTGAATGATAGGGAGTTTGGGTATTCTCCAGGAGAAAGACATCACTAGATTTACGTTTTCCACCCTATGCATAATTTTTAAAATCTTATCATGTCCATCCCCCCCATCCATAAAGCTGACCTTTGTTGTTGGCCCCTTCATCTCCCACAACCGGATTATTTGAATTTAAACCACACCACCATCACTGTTACAAGGTTTGCACCTTTTCTAACATCTAAAACAGAGCGGCCAAAATCGCATACACCATTGGAGCATGTGCCTACACAACAGATTTGCAAAAGGCAAATCTGGTACATTTGAAAAGTGACTTTCCTACATGTTTGTGGGGAAAATGCCCAAGTGAATAATTATGTGATAGAGCTGTAAACTTTCATCCTAGTGGGTGCTACATTTATTAAACATTTATTAAAATATTTAAAATGTCTTGCACTCTATTATTAAAACTTGTAGTCCTGTATTCTATATTACTCTGAATAGTTAAGCTATTTCTTATGACTTCATTATGCTGGACATATTGTAAACAGCTGAACATTCACTCCAAGATTTTTTTTTTTTTTTTAGTAGAACAGCTTTATTTTAAAGGACACATCTGCAGTTGAAATCTCAACAGCACTACAGAAACTTAATATAAAACACACTTGAATGTGAATAGGTATACACCTGTCATGCTAATAAAGATTTATTCCAATGCAATATTTGCTTTCGTTACTCTATGGAAGAAGATCCATAAAAAATATTTGTGCTACAATGGAACGTCCATATAGGTTGCCCAGAAACTAGATCCCTGTATCTTTGATTCCCTTGAATATGTGGTTTTTGAATTCTAATGCAACAAATTTACAGGTGTTCTGCTGTAACATTGCAGTGGAAATTTATCTAAGAGTCGTACATCATTTAATAACTTGATATTGTAAATAATGGGCATTAGAGCTGTAGTCACTGATGCATTAATATTTGCTCCATTTGTTTCAGAGGTCCAAAACACACCACCAAAATAATCCAGTTTGAGACTGTTTTAACTGCACTGGCTCAGTGCTAGGGACTTCTGTGAACTGTAGTTTTGTGAGACATTTAGCCTACTCTGTCAGAGAGATATGGTGCCACAATAAACTACAATTCCCAGGATTCCACTGCACAGAGCCAGGTTAAAGCAGTCTCAAACTGGATTATCTGCATTCAGGGACGTAGCTAGGATTTTAGGAAGGGGGGGGTCCAGACTAAGTGCCACCATTATAATGGGGTTGGGTGCGGCGGCGCAGCAGCAAACACCATTCATTTTTCTAATGGCAGGGGGGGTCCGGACCCCAAGACCCAACCCCCCCCCCCTTGGCTAGCTCCCTGCTGCATTGTGTTTTGGACCAGAGTTCTGTTTGAGATGCAGAAGTATAACTAGGGTTGCCATAAGTCAGGACCTCCAAACC
>NW_024827021.1:0-1535 GCF_019175285.1 Sceloporus undulatus
GAGTTCCAGGCCAGAGGAAGAGCCACAACTCCCATCATCCCTGACAGTGCACAGATTCTGGAATTCCCCCAAAGCAAGGTTACATTGGTTTCGTCTTCGCAAGCCTTTGGCATTGAATCTTGGAAGGGGGTTTAACTGTTTGAGGGATGAGTAACTTTTACTGTTGTGTTTTTTATCAACTGGATTTTATATTAAGTTTTAATCAAGATTTTAATATTTTAGTATAGTTAGAGAACAAGTGTGGTATAGTGGTTGAAACACTGGACTTGGACTCTAGGGACCAGGTTCAAATCTCCACTCAGCCATGGAAACCCACTGAGTGACTTTGGGCAAGTCATACACTCTCAGCCTCAGGGGAAGATGCACCCCCCTGGACAAATCTTGCTAAGAAAATAATAATAATAATAATAATAATAATAATAATAATAATTTGTATTTTCCCGCCTCTCCCAGGTAGATCGAGGCAGGATTACAACCCAACAGTAACAATAAAATACAAGAAAACACATAATTTCAAACATTAAAACAGTTAAAAACAGTGCATTCAACTTTTATAAGATAAAATGTTTTGATCCTGGATAGCAGAGTGAATGATGTTGTTAAAGAAGATTGGGTGAATAGGCTTGCCGGAAGAGATCCATCTTAATTGCCCTCTTGAAACCCTCCAAGGAGGTAATAAGACAGATCTCTTCCGGGAGGTTGTTACATAGTTTAGGAGCCACTGAGGTAAAGGCTCTTTGATAAGTTGAGACCAGTTTGGTTGGATGTCCTTCCAGCAAATTTTCCCCAGAGGTTCTGAGAGTGCAGGGCAGATTATAAAGGGAGAGGCGTTTCTTTAAGTTATTCAGGCCCAAACCATGTAGGGCTTTATAGGTGATAACCAACACCTTGTATTGCACCCAGAAGCTAATAAGTAGCCAATGAAGATCTTTCAAAATAGGTGTTATATGGTCAACTTTCGAAGAACCAATGCCGCGTTTTGTACTAATTGAAGCTTCCGAACTTAGTACAAGGGTAGCCCCATGTAGAGCGCATTTCAGAAATCAAGGCGAGAGATTACCAGTGCAAGTACCACTGCTTCAAGGTCCTTTCGGTCCAGGTAGGGATGCAGTTGGTGTATCAACCGAAGTTGGTACCAAGCACTCCTGGCTGTTGCATCTACTTGAGATGACAATTGTAGCGATTAGTCCAGGAGTACTCCCAAACTGCAAACTTTGTCCTTTAGGGGAAGCGTGACCCTGTCCAGGACAGGTTGACTAATTTCCTTCCCAGGACCTTGGGTACCTATCACTAGTACCTCCATTTTCTCTGGATTCAACCTGAGTTTGTTTTCCCTCATCCAGCCCATTACTGACCCCAGACAGGCGTCCAGAGGAGAGATGCCATCCCTAGTCACTGCAGCAGTAGGAGACATAGAGAAATAAATCTGGGTGTCATCAGCGTACTGATAACACCGTGCCCCATGTCTCCGGGTGATCTCTCTCAGCAGCTTCATGTAAATGTTAAATAGCATGGGGGATAGAATGGCACCCTGA
>NW_024827022.1:0-1535 GCF_019175285.1 Sceloporus undulatus
AAGCGCCCCCAGAAAACCTCGGGGACTGAGGGTTTCGAGCCCAGGGAGAGATCCGGGAGGAAGCCATCCCCGGAGGGCTCGCGCTCGAGAGAGCATCAGGAGACGGAGGTCCGGACCGCCTCGCTACCGTCCTCCAAGGCGTCATCGAAGGCATCTCGACACGCTCCCAGGTTGCCCGAGACGGCGGCATCTTCCTCGGGTAAGGCGGCACCATCGGAGAGGGCTAAGCCAGTCAAGACCCACTCCAAGGGACCCACTGTCCTGCATGACTTGCCGGACAATCCCTTCTTCCCGCCTGAAGACCTGGCGGTAACTCCGACGTCTTCCAAGAAGAGGCGTCATACCGAGGTGACCGAGGCAGCTCCGCCCAAAAAGTCCAAGACCAAGTCCAAGACCAAGGATCACACTGGGTCGGAGCGTCCAGCCAAGTCAGCGGAGCGTGCTTCACGCAAGCAACGCTCCCCCTCCAAGGAGACCTCGGAGAGGACCCCCTTGCGCCCGGAGACAGCTGTCTCAGCGCATACAACCACGGTGCTGACCACACCGCTCCCGCCGGCTCAAGATCTGGCCGCCGTCAGCGAACCAACTTCTCCCCAGAGGGAGCCATCTCTGCTCTCTGTCCACTCGGATGAGGAGGAGGCTGTCCCGGTTTCTGACACCGACGAGCCGCAGGGGCTGGACAGGGACATGTTCTTTGACACCGAAACTCAAAGATACTACATGTCGGTCCCCAAGGAGAAGGCCTTCAGGGAATTCACCAGGCTTAACTTGCGCCCAGCGATTCCCCAGGGAGACAAACCATCATCCTCCCATGCTGTGGCCTCGTCTTCGGTACCTCGTCGCCCACCTTCCGAGCCACCGACTCCGCAAATCCCGGCTCGCACTCCATCCCGAGCCAAGGTGACTGACATTCCCCTGACGTCTGACTCCGATTCGGACCAGGATCCCTTGCCTCCATCGCGGGAACCTTCAGACGGAGAGGAGGACCCATCCGACCCGCCCTCGCCACAGGAGATGCATCACCCGGGCTCCTCATCACCTACTGATGATGTTCGCTCCTTCAGCGAGCACATCATCAAGATGTGCCGGACTCTTGACATCGAGCTTTCCCCGCCTGAGGAGGAGGCCCGCAATCCGGTAGAACGCCGGGTCCTCGGTCGTGTCCCCACTCCACCCTGCATCCCAATGTTGCCTTCGTTGCAGTCCATTGTGCAGAGGTCATGGGATGCCCCGACTTCGCTCGCCGCGTCCTCCAGGAAGGTCGAAACGCTATACCGGATCTCCCCGCCGGGCTGTCCGTGGTTGACCGACCATCCCAGGCCGAACTCGGCCATTGTGGAGGGGGCACAGCAGACCTTCGTGCCGAAGCAAGCGACGTCCCCGGCAGACCGAGAGGCCAAAAAGATTGATGGCCTGGCTAAGAAGGCCTACTCTTCGGCCGCCCTCACCGTGAAGGCTATAAATTATAATGCCTGTATGGGGGCATACATCCAGGCCTTGATGGAGGGGATTTCGCCCATCATCCCTGACGTCCC
>NW_024827023.1:0-1535 GCF_019175285.1 Sceloporus undulatus
TGGCTCCCTTCCTCTGGGTCAGAAAGAATTGTCTGGTTCACGATCGCCGTCTCTTCTTCATTTCACATGATGCCTTTCTCATTCATCTTAAGGCCAGACAATTTTGTGGAGGGACCTTTCTTCTTCCCAAGTCCTTTGTCTGGAGAAAAAAGTATAAGAACAGTCTAACAAATAAATACAATTTTACCTCAGCAAATTAAGTGAAACCCAGGAGAAGCATCATAGGAAATATCAGGCATAACTCTCTTCATCATGTAAACCTTTAACAGGTCGCTAGTGGTCAAGTTGAAGGCCGTTCTTCATTTGTCTGTGTTCAAAGGAGGTTTTTCTTAGGCCACCTCCACCGTATGACTGTGGATGAAAAAGCCCACCAGCCTCTATGCCTAGGAAAAGACATTGGGGGCACCTTCCTGGTAGGATTTTTCTTGAACTGCCTCCCAAATAATATGTCTTCTGTGAAAGATTACAAGCCTTGTGTTTTTTAAGGAGCAAAACTGTGACTAATCATGGCCAAGGAAGAGGTTCATACATTTCTGAATGGGGTTGAGAAAGTGGAAGGAGAAACAGTTTTCTCCTTCTCTCTTCTTGTTTGATCTTGGGGTCATTTAGTGGAGATGGGAAATTCAGGACAGACAACAGCAAAACAAAAACCACATTTCATAGAGTTCATGTAAAATTGTCAGTGATTCCAAAGTGACCCCTCATTTTGGTGAAATCCGTAATAAGCGAATGCATAGAAATTGCTTCCGATTCCACTCCGAATTGGTCTGCTGTGGAATGCAGCTTTGCTTCTCCTGTGTTTCACCACCGCAAACCTCCCGGCTTCAAATTTCCCATGATGCAGTGCTGCAATTCCCCACATTTCCTTCCGGTGGTCGTTTCGCTTTCAGGGCAACTGGGGGGGGGGGAATAGGCAGCCAATGGGAGCGGAGGAAGGTCCAGGTAAAGGGAAGGAGGCCACGCCCCCTCAGGAATGGGGAGCCAATGGGAAAATCAAATTAGTCCCCATAGACTTCAGTTTTATCAATAAAGAACATTCCTAATACAACGCCGCCCTCTTGTGGATACTCAGGGCACTGCAGCCTCCTCGGGCTTCTCATCAACTTTTATCCTGGAGCGCCATCTGGTGGCCAATCTTGGCAATTCACTAATAGCAGTTCACCAAATTAAATAGAATATTAAAAAAAAACATGAAACAAGGTAGACAAAGAAACTGTTACATGGATTTGTACTTGGTTGACCTGCGAAAACCGAAAGGGAGCTCAACAATGACTCTTTTTCATCCTGGAGAGAAGTGACCAGTGGGGTGTCCAGTGGAGTTCTGTCTTGGGCCCAGTGTTATTCAACATCTTTATCAATGACTTGGATGACAGAAATGGGGGCATACTTATCAAATTTGCAGATGACACCAAATTATTAGGAGTAGCTAATACCCCAGAGGACAGGATCCAAATTTCAAAATAACCTGAATAGACTAGAAAGCTGGGTCAAAATGAAATCCAACATGGAGAAATGTAAGGTACTGCATTTAGGGC
>NW_024827024.1:0-1535 GCF_019175285.1 Sceloporus undulatus
TTCTCTTCGTATCTCGTTCTCTTTCTTTCGTTCCTCTTTTCTTTTTTTCTGAGTTTATTTTTATAAATACTCCTCTAATGTAGGCTTTACTTGCATCCCAAATCACTTTGTGTCTCATTCCTTCTGTTGTATTAGTGTCAAAATACATTTTTAATTCTTCTTTGACTTTGTTCACTGTGTTTTCTTCTTTTAATAAATCATTATTAAGTTTCCATGTTGTAGCGAGGGGGTACCCTTAAGAGAGAGGGCTGAAGGGGCTAATGAGGGTCAGGTGGGGCAGGAGGGGCCAGAGGCGGAGCGAGGAGAGGGAGGAGTCAGCCCAGGGGGAATAAGAGGGGGAGAAAGGCGACCGGGAGGGAGAACACGTGGCGGAAGAGGAGGACGAGGAGTTGTGGTCGGAGAAGGGAGAGAGGAGGTGAAGCGGAAACCAATAAGGGATGGGGTGCCCGCCGTGTTGCAGACAAGGTCAGGTGGTCGGCGAAAAGGACCGCATGAGGAGGTTTTCCTAAGAGACCCCCGAGTGGAAGGGGAGTTCCCTTTCCCTGATGCCGAGAGTTGGGCTATAGCTAGGGAAGACCCTCTGGAGGGTGCCTGGTGGGACCCTAAGGGAGAACAGTGGCAAACAGGCCCAGAACCCCGGGATAAGGAAAAGACCGATTTAGAACCCCTGGAAAAGCACTCCGGTGGAAGACCCTCGTCACGAGGCCGCGTGGCAGAGGAAGACGACTGAGGGACACAGACTTTCCTTGGGCACTGTTGGGGACTTATAGTTTTCTTAAGGGCACGGGGACAGCCAAGGGCTTGGCATATTGTTGGTTTAAAAGTTGCCATTAAAGAGTTTAGTTTTCTTGCAACGTGCCTGCAAGTTTGTTGCCGCCTACCATTTATCCCAGAGGGAGGAGCTAGGCAAGGACGCTCATTATGCAGCCAGCTACTCCAGCCCCGCCCACACATGTATATTCCTGTTTTTTCTCATATAGCTTTAATAGAATTGGATTGTGGTCTGATGATGTTTTAGACAGAATGTCCATCGCTTCTATTCGTGGTAATAATGCCTTTGTTGCAATAAAGAAATCGATCCTGGAGAAATAATCATGCACTTCTGAGTAGAAGGTATAGTTCTTTGCTTGGTTGTACTTATATCTCCAAACATCGTACATGTTAAACTCTTCCAAAATCCTAAAGAAGGATTTAGGGAGTTTTCCTTGATTCTTCTTAATTTGTTTCCCTGAGTTTGATTTTCTGTCTATGTCCGGTTGTATTACTCCGTTGAAGTCCCCAAGTAAAAATATGTTTTCATATTCAGTATTTTTTAGTTCTTTGTCTAATAATTCATAGTATTTTTCTTTGTTCTCTAATGGGGCATATATTCCCACTATGAGTACTGTTAAGTTTTTGAGTTTAACCTCTATTGCAAGGTATGTGCCTTGCTTGTCTTTGAAGATCTCACTTGCTTCATATTTTTTACTTACATATATCGCCACTCCTCTTTTTCTTGTGTCTGCCGTTGATACAAAACATTGTCCTAGTTTGGG
>NW_024827025.1:0-1535 GCF_019175285.1 Sceloporus undulatus
GCTTAGAGTAAGAAATTGGGACCATAAATGAAGAGAAGAAGAATATATGGGTTAGGGAAGAAGGAGAGAAAGATTTAGATTAGTGTAGTTAAGAAGAAGTGAAGAAGAGTTAAGTAAATTTTAGGGTTAGATAGATAAGTTGATAGATAGATGGAATGGGGAGTTTTTACACATATATAGCCCAATTTTATAATGAGTATCTTTATTATGTAATATGATCTATGTAAAGGTATAAATGGATAGGTGAGAATGTTGTTTGTATGTTTATAGATTTTGTATTGTTTTAATTTTAATAAATAAATAATTATTATATAAAAAAAGAAATAAATAGTCAAGAACTTCAACTCACCAAAGAATTCTTGTACCTCCGCAGACTGTTTCTTTTGGAGCCCAACTCCCTCCACTTGGCCTCTGTGTTGGCCATCAGGTGGGCAGGGGTCCTGGTGGTCTTGCACTTGGGTCACTTCCAGCAAGAGAGGCGCCAAAGCCGTGTAGAAGGAAGCAGAGATGAAGTTCCTGAGAAAAGGGACCAGGGTTAGGATTGACTTGGCAAGAAGCCCTGCAGCACTCAAAGACACAGAGAACAGCATCCTGCTGGTGACATACACAGGTGACATATGCCTCCTTTGGGACGATGCAGAGGTGGGCATCCCTTCCCTCCCTCTGTACCAACCAAAGGCCTATGGACCTAACATAGATTCACTGCAGCTCCCCTACACAACAGTTACTCCATGCCCTATTAGAGTGGTGAAGGATGAGGGGATGGGGAATTGGAGAGGGCCCTGGCTATGTCCCTGTAGCTAAATATGAAATGACTACATCATAAATAAATAATCTGCTGAAACCTCCAGAGGTCCCCAGTGCTTACCCCCAGCACCATCCCCTTTCCAAAGAAGGCTGCATCGGCACTATAGAAATAAGGCACTTTGACAGCTTTAAGTGCTCAGTGCTATGGAATCTTGGGATTTTACCTTTGGGATACTCAGCCTTCTCTGCCACAAAGAACTACAAATCCCAGGATTCCACAGGACGGAGCCAGGAGAGTTAAAATGGTTTTGAACTGGATTATTTCTGTAGAGCAGATACAGCCTAAATTGGTGGTAAAAGAAGCACCCAAGTCTTGTTTTTATCCTCCAAATAATGGTTTTCCTTTTAAAAAATAAGTAGTTTGTTTTAGTCTGTAATCCCTATTTTTGTTGTTCTTGTTTCTTTCTATTTTTATTTGGTCATTTGAGATGTCTTCCTTCTTGAGTGAAAATCTCTTAATAAGAAACTGATGAGACTTTTAAAACCTCCCAAAGGAGCTACTTTTGGCCTTTTTGGGGGGACAAGCCTCCTCTTAGGAGCCAAAGCCCAATGTTTGTGAAGAATAAGAATAAGGCTTCTGTTAACGCTATCCTCCCCATTTCTGATCCCTTTTAAAACCCATGTTCCCCAGAAGGAGCAGAGATGTGTAATAAGAAAACCCTCTCAGAAAACATACACACAAAAGACACACTTCCTTCCTTTTGGCCCAAGGAGCCTGGCTTCCTTCT
>NW_024827026.1:0-1535 GCF_019175285.1 Sceloporus undulatus
CTCTCTAGAAATCTCTAGGTCTTTCAGTTAAGTTAAAGTTGACCACAGAGGTGCACTGGAGGACCTAGATATTCCTAGAGAGAACATATTAATCAAATCTGTGAATAATCAAATCCGCTTATATTAAAACCACAAATAGGGAGGGATGAGTGTACTGTATATATTCATGTGTATATACAGTGGAGTTTCAAAAGCTTGCAACAAGTATATTGTGCATTTTGGTTGGCCAATAAAGGTATCACTGTTTGGTGTATATACTCATGTGTAAGTCTAGAAATTTTAGCCCAAAATTGACCCAAAAAGTCTGGGTCCAATTTATCCTCAGATCAACGAAGTACTATACTTTAACTCTTATTAAATAAGGAACCAATTCCTTCTCTGAGTAGAGTGAGAAAAACTGAGAACTTAGGGGCTGTACAGACCCTTTACTAGCCAGATCTGGGTTGTGGCAACCACATGCCGCAGTCCCAATCTGGCCTTTCTGTGGCACAAAAAATGGCTCCTTTTTTCACCATGGAAAGTGCACCATAGCCACCAGCACCACAGCTTCCCTGTGCTCCTTTGGCACAACATCTGTATGCGCTGCACCAAGGGAGTACTGTGCCACCTCCCACAATGCGGTGGGATGCTCAGCATGCCACACCACCACTCTGCCCTGATGCTGGAGTTCAGTGCCAGTCGGTCAAGGCCCCTACTCTGTCACCACAGCACCTAAAAGAAGCACTTATCCCTCTATTCTCTTCACCACAGCATCACTTCTGACCTTTTTGAAAGCCTCAGCAAGAAAATGGCAACAGTGATGACTCTATGGAGCTTTCCTTCAAAGGAGTGCTGAGACAAATTGGGCTTTAAAAGATTTGCATATGACATTTGTGTATTATTGTCAGTTTTTCTGGGTTAAGCAAAGTTATCACATTAAAATTAAAGGCTATAATCACTGGCAACATTGTCACCATTTTCTTTGACTTTTCATTGTTTCTGAAATGTGTGTATAATATCCTTAGCCTTGCCTGTGCCCACTCACCTCCCTAACACATCACACTGCCACAGTTTATTGTAGTTCCTTCCTCACTTTTCCAGCCTTTCAGGTGAGTACAAACAGTTATGCCTCTCAGACTTTTGTAAGTTGTTTGGCATCAGTTTTCATTGTTTCATTCTTTACCTCATTTGCTAATGCCCCTAAGTTTTACTCTTGGCTTACCCACAGGTAATATCAAAATCCATAATTTTGGCCCCCACACCTGCCCTCGACTTATACATGAGGTCAATGTATAGTTTAGTATATATTGTAAGGATAGATTCTGGCTAGTTGAAAATGAGACCAGAGAGATATTTGAACTTGGCTGAATGAAAGGGGTGGCTGTGCACCTGGAAGCTAGCCAATGAGAAAAGAAGAGGACAGAGGAAACAGAGAGCAGCAGATGTTCCTGCTACAGAGAAGAGGAGGAGAGAGGTAGCTGGGCAGCCATTTTAAGTGGTGACTGTTTAATTGTTTTTCAAACTCTAGGAAGGGTGTGCTTGTAGTCACATCCTCA
>NW_024827027.1:0-1534 GCF_019175285.1 Sceloporus undulatus
TCCCTGGCCCTGATTGGCTGGAACCCCAGTCCCTCCCACCATCCCTGTCCCTGATTGGCTGGAACCCCAGTCCCTCCCACCATCCCTGGTCCTAATTGGCTGGAACCCAAGTCCCTCCCACCATCCCTGGCCATTTTGTGTTCCAGTGACCATTTCCTGTTCTGGCATCCATTTTGTGTTCCAGTGGCCATTTTGTTCCGGAACCTTCTCTGAGGCCTCATTTGAACAGAGGCTTCTCTTTCTCTCCAGAAGCTCCAGAGTCAGAAGGAGGCCAGGCTCCTTGGGCCAAAAGGAAGGAAGTGTGTCTCTTTGTGTGTCTTTTGTGTCTCTTTTCTGAGAGGGTTTTATTATTACAAAGCTCTTCTCCTTCTGGGGAACAAGGGTTTTAAAAGGGGTCAGAAATGGGGAGGACAGTTTTAATACAAGCCTTATTGTTATTCTTCACAAACATCAGGCTTTGGCTTCTAAGAGGAGGCTAGTCCCCCAAAAAGGCTAAAAGTGGCTCCTTTGGGAGGTTTTAAAAGTCTCCCCAGTTTCCTTATTAATAGATTTTCAGGGGAGAAGGAAGGAGGCAGACCAGAATAACTCATATTACCAAGAATGAAACAAACAAACATAGAAACAAACAAGAACAACAAAAATAAGGATTAGAGACTAAAACAAACTACAGTGGTACCCCGGGTTACGAAATTAATTCGTTCCGCGGCGCCCTTCGTAACCCGAAAGATTTCGCAACCCAAAAAAGCCATAGCCGCTAGCGCTGGAAGCCGCGATTTCGTGCGAAAAAGCGCCGAAGCGCCCCAATTTTTTTTTTTCGTCCGGCGGAAAAAAAAACCGTAACCCGGAACAGTTTTTTCCTATGGAATTTTTTCGTATCCCGGAAATTTCGTAACACGGTGCTTTCGTATCCCGGGGTACCACTGTACTTATTTTAAAAGGAAAACCATTAATAATAACCTTTACTGTATTATTATTATTAGGAGAGTAAAAATAAAACATGGGTGCTTCTACCCTTTTACAACCGACTCAGGCTCTATCTGCACTGCAGAAATAATACAGTTCTAAAGTGTGTTAACTCTCCTGGATCCATCCTATGGAATCCTGGGATTTGTAGTTTGTTGTGGCACCAGAGCTCTCTGGCAGAGAATGTAAAATCCCAGGATTCCATAGCACTGAGCGGTTAAACCAGTGTCAAAGTGCCTTATTTCTGTAGTGCGAATGGAGCCTTCTTGGGAAAGGGGCTGATGATGGGGAAAAGTATGTGGGACCTTTGGAGGTTTCAGCAGATGATTTATTTACTTATTTATGATGCAGTCATTTCACATCTATCTACAGGGACATAACCAGGGCCTTCTCCAATTCCCCATCCCCTGATCCCCCACCACTCTAAGAAGGCATGGAGTATCTGTTGTGTAGGGGAGCTGCAGTGAATCTATGCTAGGTCCAGGGGGCTTCATTTGGTGCAGAAGGAGGAAGGGGATGCCCATCTCTGCATCAGCCCAAGGGAGGCATGTGTCACCTGCGTATGTCACCA
>NW_024827028.1:0-1534 GCF_019175285.1 Sceloporus undulatus
TAATTTCGTACCCACCTCTACCTATAGATCGAGGCCAGGAACAACAACAGATTAAAATACATCCCTGTAGTTAAATTAAATATTGCTTTTATATATGGGAATCTCCAAGGAGACAGATTAAAATACAACACATAACATCAGTTAAAAACACATAAACCAGAAAACCGATACTGCTGGTCAGCATCATCCCTTGTGTTTTTATGTGCCTTCAGGCTGCCTGTCAACATATGGCAAACCCATGAATTTCATAGAGTTTTCTAAGGTAAGAAATAGTCAGAGGTGGCTTTTCCACTTCCTTCCTCTGAAATGCAGCCTACAGCACCTGGTATTCTTTGGCAATCTCCCATCCAAGTACATATCACACCTGACCCTACTTAGCTTCTATGATCAGACAGGATCTGCCCCCTTTTAGGGTATTTCAGCCCATATCATTAGACAATTGGCAGTAGGGAGGGGGGGGGATAAGGCTGAGAAACAGAGGCATGTGCAAGGTGCCACAGGTGAGTTTGCAGTTGGGAGTCCAAATCTAAACCATCCTGCAATTCAACCTCACCTTTGGCCACCTTTCCAATCCAGCCTGGGTCTGCCTACATTTCAGACTCCTCTTCCCAACAAAGCCGGCCGCCTAGAATCATCTCAAATGGGAAAAACAGCTCCTCCAAGCTGCAGGGGGAGTCCCCTTGGAGATTCCCATATATAAAAGCAACATTTAATTAACTCTAACTACAGGGATGCAGCCAGCTCATTAACTACCCAATACTGTACTGATTTTAATAGAACGTCTGTTCTCCAGTCTCTCAGGCTACAATACTGATTTATTCAGTTGGTTGGTTGGTCAGATGCAGCCTTCGGTGTTGCAAGCAAGGCACCCATAACTGTTGAGACACTACTCTAGGACTGCTCTGAATAGGCTTCCACTACTCCAAATGGCACTCCACTTCAGGGATCCTTCAGAATTCCTTGCTGCAACACCCTTTTACCACACTTGGTATTTTTAGCTCATTGTTTTCTATTTTGGCAGCTGAGAAAGTGCAGTCTGTAATTCTACCTCCAGTTTCATATTCTTTCTTAAAAGTGAATACAACATCCTGTTTATAATAATAAAAAAGTCACTAGTTGGCAGGATGACAGTCAATGGAAAAAAGAGAGAGGGAAAGAGGGAAGAATTTGTTTAAAAAGAAGAAGGGGGAGAGAAAGAGAATGAGAGGCAGAGATGGAGAAAGCAACTGGAAAATTGAGTGCTAGCAAATTTCAACGCCAAGTTTCTCATTTGCAGCAGTCCAGAGGAGGTCACCAGTTTTGCTTGCAAGTCAAGACAAGGAACAGAAAAAGATCTGCCTTGTGAGACAGTGTAAGCCATCTTCTTTCAAGCAAGGACTTTGCCCTGTTCAGGAAAAATGATGTGAGGTTTTTTTCCACAGTCATTCCCACAACGGGAGACATGGAAAAGGCAGCACATCACAACCCAAAATGACCCTTTAATTCCCCCCCCCCTGTCTCTCTCTCTCTCTCTCTCTCTCTCTCTCTGTTTCCC
>NW_024827029.1:0-1534 GCF_019175285.1 Sceloporus undulatus
AAAGTTGGTAATTCAAACCATGCAGCTTAATATTTTATTTGTAGAACCCACCTACCTTATTTTACTCCTGTGCAGAAGAACGCCCTGACGCATGTGATGTGCTGATTGTATATGGGAAAGATGCTAGTGACTGGTGTCAGTATCTTCAGAGCCTCTTCCACTCATGCCAGGAAGTCCAAAGCTATCAAGTGGAGACCGGGACTGCTATTTCCATGGAGGATCTTGACTTCTTCAATCGCAGCAAGTGTATTATTATTTTACTGTCATCTGAACTGGTACAGAACTTCTATATCCCTGCTGTCCTTCAAAGCCTACAGAATGTTCTTCAGCCACCACATAAAGTGGTGAAGCTGTTCTGTGACGTTTCAGAATGTGAGACTTGCAAAGAGTTTTTTGAAGACTGGTCCCAGTGGAAGCAGCTTACCTACGATGATGACTCTGATGTCTACATAGCAGCTGTCATGAAAGCTATTTCTGAAGGAGGTAAGCTGGTTTGTTAAAATATTTTTAAAATTACTGTAAAGTCCATTTTGCCACAAGTGGTAGTAGTCTGAAAATGAGCAAAATTCCCATGGTAGCTCTGAGGGGCTGAAGGTAGAGGCTAAAATTAAAACTGATCCCTGTAGAACAGCCCAGTTTGTTTTGGGTACAAGACTGCAAAACCTAAGTCTCCTTGGGCTGAAACCATATACACATTTACAGAGGAGCAAGTCTAAATAATCTTTCTTATATCAACTTCCCTTGAACCATGTGAAGTTTCAGATGCAGAGTTCAGTTTTGAGAGATTTCAAACAATACTGTCCGTTCACCTTCATGCATACAAACACCCCTCTGCATGTCACCCACTCATCCACCTCTTTCGTTCATTAACATGCATACATGCATGTGTGTGTATGTGTGTACGTCTCTCTCTCTCTCACTGTCATACATATCTATTCAGTTATTCAGACACACAGAAACCACCAGAAAGACACACACTTGATATTACTCCTTGACAACTTTAATTTTGTTTTATTTAATTTATATAGTGCCTTTCTCCTAGCAGGGGACTCCAAAGTTTGTGTTTATGTACCCTCAAAAAGGAGCTTTTCTGACCTCACTTCTCTAATAACCCACAACACTACCCCAGCCCACCCAGCCTCTTCAATCCAGTTTGAGACAGCTTTTGAGGGAGGATAGAATAATCAGCAAACCCGTTTACCTTTTATTTTAGTAACATCTAGGTCTTCCACATGTCTTCAGGCCAGCATGCCTTTTGTATGTGAAACTTCCTAATGTTCCATAAATCATTGTGGTCTCTTAAAAGCATGCCTGACACTAGAAATCAAATACTGTATGAAAATGTGCAAGAGGGGTGTAGGGTGTTCTAATAACAGTTTGTTGCTTTGGTATTAGCTGGCTGTGAATGTTTTGCTGTTCAGGCAGGAGCTTTTAACTTGTTCATACTTTCAACATTTTCTACATGGCTCAACATGCAGCTTTTAAAAAACAAATGAGTAAAATCAATTCAGAAGGTTTCAAGTAATGCATGTTA
>NW_024827030.1:0-1534 GCF_019175285.1 Sceloporus undulatus
ATAACAAAAATACTGTTTTTACCTGAGAGGACACCTCTCTAGGAATCTCTAGGTCCTCCAGTGCAACTCTGTGGTCAATGTCCAACATACACTGACCATAGAGTGGCACTGCAGTAGCTACAAATGGTCTTTCAGTACAACTTTTAGTTAAAGCTGGCCATGCAACTTGTAGTTAAAGCTGGCCACAGAGTTGCACTGGAGGACCTAGACAGTCCTAGAGAGAACATATTAATGAAATCCGTGAATACACAAATCCGCAAATATCAAAGCCACAAATATGGAGGGATGACTGTACATGCACAGGTATGCTATGACAGAGTGTCTTTAAAAGCTGGCTAGTGGGTGGGTGTGTGTGTGTGTGTGTGTGTGAAGAAAAGCTTGGCACGTATCACATATGCATACATACATGCATACTGAAATCAGTAGTCATACAGAATACAAATCCTTTGCTGCAGATCACTCAGGTGTGGAGGGGACATAAGTTTCACCCCAGTCCTAGCATTATATCTCTTTTTTCTAACTTTTTCTTTTAAAAATATTATGGGAGATAATATCAATAGCAAGTACATTTCCATACCACTTATCAGTGCACTTAAGCACTCCCTATGCGGTTTACAATGTGTAAGCTAATTGTGCCCAACAACCTGGGTACTCATTTTAGCGACCAAATGAAGGATGCCAGGCTGAATCAACCCTAGAGCCCCTGGCTGGAATTGAACTCACAACCTTGTGGCTGTGAGTGAATGGCTGCAGTTACCAGCATTTAACCACTGCGCCACCAGGGCTCCGATAACAGTACAACCAAAAATGGAGGACAAATTACTAAATGCTTACAAACTAATAATCCTCTACTTATAAGCTATTACAAAGGGGATGCGGTGGCTTAGTGGTTAAGACACTGACTTTGACGATCGCAATATTGGCAGTTCGAGACCCAAGTGCTGCATTATGGAGTGAGCTCCTGCCACTACTCCCAGCTTCTGCCAACCTAGCAGTTTGAAATCATATAAAAGTGCAAGTAGATAAATAGGTACCACTTCAGTGGGAAAGTGGGAAATACGATGACATGAACAGTCCTAACTTTAGTATTCAATGATATAACTTTATGCTTCAAGATCTTGTCTAGTTCCTTCACAGCTGCCCTCCCAAGTCCAAGTCTTCTGATTTCTTGACTGCCACCTCCATTCTGATTAATGACTGAGCCACGGTATGGAACCTTTGAACTATTTCAGTGCCTTCTACTCTAAAGTTATGCAAATCATCTGTGGTCATTCTTTCCCCCCCCTAATATTCAACTGTAAGCCTGCTTATACACTTTCTTCCTTGGCTTTCTTCAGTCTATTATCTGCTAGTTGTATGGTGTCATCTGCATATCTTAAATTGCTGAGTTCCTCCCTCCAATTTTCACTCCTCCTTCTTCAGAGTCTAATCCTGGTTTACATATGGTATGTTATAGAGTGATAAAAGGCAGCCTTGCCTGAACCCTTTGCCTGTTGGAAGCCATTCTGTTTCTTCGTATTCTGTCCTAACAGTA
>NW_024827031.1:0-1534 GCF_019175285.1 Sceloporus undulatus
CTAGTAGGGTCCCACTTCCCCTTTCCAAAGAGCTATCGATACTCAGATGAAGATCATCGTCTAAGGTGACCATGGCCGTCTCAACTCCGTAACCTGCCTTAAATCTGGTTTGAAATGGATCTAGAAAATCTATTTCTTCCAAGACTGCTTTAAGTTGAATGGCGACTGCCATCTCGATTACCTTGCCTAAGAAAGGTAAGAGCCAAACTGGCCTGTAATTGTTTCTGTCCAGGGGGTCAAAGGAAGGCTTTTTTAGAAGTCGTTTAACCACCGCCTCCTTGAGGCAAGATGGAAGACAGCCTTCTCTGAAAGATGCATTAGTTGTGTTTTTAGGAGCATCTTGATGGTATCTCCCCCCTGGACCACCAGCCAAGATAGGAAAGGATTGAGAGAGCAAGTCGTCTTTTGCATACTTCCAAGGAGCTTGTTCACATCCTCCTTACTAATTGACTCAAATTGATCCAGAATAACAGTATGGGCAGAGGCTCTGGATACCTCTCCTGTCACCTCTTTCGTAAGGCCGGCATCCAAATAGGCTCTTATCTGAGAGATTTTGTCTGCGAAGTACTTATTAAAAGCATCAGAGCACGCTTTTGTAGGTTCCAATAAAGAGTTCTAATAAAGGGGAGCATTTGAGTCAAGTCCTTACCACCCTGAATAGCTCTGCTGGATGAGACTTTGCAGACGCAATAGATGCAGAGCAGAAGGACTTAGCTGCATCTATTGCCACTCCATAGGATTTAAGAAAATCCCTTATCAGGTATGAGTTGATATTTCTGCCAGAGGTGCTCTAGCCGTTGTCCAGCCCCCTTCATTATTTTGAGATCTTTAGTATACCACTAAATATGATTTGAAGCGGGTTTGAAAGGGCACTTGGGAGCGATAGTGTCTATAGCTCTGGTAAGACCGTTGTTCCAAGTATTGACCAGAGCTTCAACAGAATCGCCAGCATCACCACCCATCAAACCCTCTAAGGCCTCTGGGATCTTAGTGGGTCCCATCAACCTTTGAGGGCGGACCATTTTAATAGGTCCTCCATCCCAATGGGGGGAATAGTGGCCTTAAACCCAACCTTGCCCAGGAAATGATGCATGGTCCATGACAATGCGGAGATATTGACTATTTCCGCCCACGGATGTGCCTGTTCCGTACAGAAAACCACATCGAGAGTATGACCTCCACAGTGCGTGGGCTCAGAGACTGGGAAAGGCCCATGTTTGTCATGCTGACCATGGACTCCCGAGCTGCACCAGATACGTTCATTAAACCGGCCTTGAGGGGGATGTTGAGGTCGCCCAAGAACAAAAGCCTAGACGACTCCAGCAGCAGCTCCGAGACCAGTTGTGTCAGCTCCACTAGGGAGTCTGCTAAGCAACGGGGTGGACATTCAACCAACAGAATCCCCAGACTTTCCTCTTTTTTTAAGTTCATTGCATTAAAAACAGAGTACAAGCATCAACTATAACATACATACATGAAACATAGACAAAATCAAACGGTCACACAAATTAAAATGGCTTCCAAAGTCCAAAGC
>NW_024827032.1:0-1534 GCF_019175285.1 Sceloporus undulatus
TTCCGCCTCGCACCCTCAGAACGTCTGGGCAGCAATTACTGAAGGTGCCTGGGGCTAGATTATCCTCCACAACACGGAGGACATTTTCCATCGCTGCCCCAGCCCTTTGGAATACGCTGCCTACTGAGCTCCGCTCGATTACTACCCTGGCCCAATTCAGGAAGGATCTAAAAACCTTCCTGTTCCAACAGGCATTCCCCGATTAAAAATCCTGTGGGCCTCCCTCCTCTTTCGTGGCCAAGAGGTTGGGCTATGGGGGCTTTTAGTTTGTTATTTTTCATTGATTGTATTGATATGTCAGTATTTTAATCTGTCTTATTGTACTGATGTTTTTAACCCTTGTTGTAAGCCGCCCTGATCGGAGGAAGGAGCGGGGTAAAGATAAAAATTTTATTATTATTTATTTATTATTTAAAATGAATTCCAAAATATTTGTTGGCTTTTATACAACCAGCTAACAACACATTTTAGACAAGATAAAAAAGAATCCAGAATATCAAAAGCCAAATACAAATTTGACAAGATCTTTTAAAATAAGAATGGAGGGCATATCAATACATTTTATAAATTACTTTAAAAATTAGAACTAGAACAAGAGGTAATTAAACATTCAAAGGTGTGTTGCTCTGTGGATATTGGGAGAATAATAGAACTTGATTCATGAGAAAAATTGTGGAAATTACAAACAAATTTACTTTATGTCAAAATTTGAAAGAAAACTATTTTAAAATGATGTATGATTGGTATATGACTGCAGTGAAAATAGATACGATTTATAAAACAGGAAGAAAAAATTGTTGGAAGTGTGGCAAGATTGAAGTAAATTTCTATCCTTGTTGGTGGAAATGCCATAAGGCTAAAGAGTATTGGAAGATGATACAAGAAATGATGTCAAAAATCTTAGAAACAAAAATACCACTAATATCTGAATCCTTTCTGCTTAATATGCTAGATCAAAAAATCAACACCAACATTAAAATGAAAATTATACAAAAATTACATTATATATGGTGTCATCAGAGAGAAGAGTATATGCTAAATACTGGAAAACTGCTCAACCTCCAACTAAAGAAGAATGGCTATTGAATTAAGAGAAAATATGGATATGGACATACTTACTAAAATAATGAAAAATCAACCCTCGAAAGAGGCTGGAAAAGATTGGAAATGCTTGAAAGAATTCAGCAAAATTGAAGGATGGAATTTAAACTAAGTAATATTTGAAGATTTAATAATATGAAGATTAAAAAGTGAATATATTATAAAGAGTTGTAAGAAACAAATTATAGTAAATTATATTTTTTCAATATAGGTAATATTTATACCACTTGTGGTATAAAAACATAGTATTCGTCTACTATTTTCTTCATAAAACCATTTAGAAAAGTAAAAGCCTACCGTTAAGAGTAAAAGAAAAAGGAGAGGTATTTAAAACTTCACGGATATGGATATAGCTTTGAATCATAGAATCATAGAGTTGGAAGAGACCACAAGGGCCATCCAGTCCAACCCCCTGCCATGCAGGAAATCCAAA
>NW_024827033.1:0-1534 GCF_019175285.1 Sceloporus undulatus
CAATGGCTGCCATATTATCAGTTAAGGGAAAGAGAGGATATGAAGAACTGACAGAATAAAGAGGAGTAAATCACGATTTAAATTTTTAAACGCAGATGGTAGTCATTTAATAGGTAAAATGAACAAATTTCTACTTATATTTGACCATGAAGAGCAGGTTAGAGAATATATCATTAATTGTATAACATAAATTGGGACATCCTATTTGAATGGATCAATGGAGAAAGGTGCCAGGAAAACCTGTACAAAATTATGTATAAATATATATTACCCCAAAGAAATGGGCTAAAATGTATAACAGAGATATATAGCATGAATGCTCTAACGTGGGCTTGGCATCCACCGATTTAAGTATCTGCGGATGACAAACCCCATTAGTTTCAATGGCTGTCCTTGTGCCTGTCCCTTTTTAATGCCAGAGGACTTGAGGTCCTGTGGTTTTTGCCATCTGCGGGGCATAAGCATCTTTCGCACCTGAATCAAGAGAGTTGGCAGCTTAAGTCAATATAGCAACTTCTTGAGGAGAGTATAGACTTTGATTGGTTTCGTTCCTTAAACTGCAGGAAAAGAGATTCCACCTCAACATTAGGAGGAACTTCCTGACACTAAGGGATGTTCGACAGTGGAACAAACTCCTTCGGAGTGTAGTGGAGTCTCCTTCCTTGGAGGTCTTTAAACAGAGGCTAGATGGCCATCTGTCGGAGATGGTTTGATTTGGATTCCTGCATGGCAGAATGGGGTTGGACTGGATGGCCCTTGCGGTCTCTTCCAACTCTATGATTCTATGAGATTTAAGCAAGACAATAAAGACTCAAAAGTAAAGCCAGAGCCTGGAATAAAGTTGCATTTCTGTTAGAATCCTGGGTGTATTCTACCAGGTATATGTTTTAATGGTGGGGATGATAGGGGTTGGGATGCTTTTGCTAGGGTTAGTTTAGATAGAGCATGTAGGAGCTGAGAATTGCCAGGTGGTGGTTATCTAGTGTCCTTGCGGGCCTCTCTCAGAGGCTTGGGATGCAAGCTGTGAGCATAGAAGGATAGAAGCTGAGGGGGGAGTGATGGGGGATGAATACAGTGAGAAAGAGGTGAGGATTTTGCTTTGCGGGCTTTGGGTCGGGGTGGAGTAGACAAGCTTTTGGTTTTGCCTATTGCTTCTGCTGGGAGGTGTCAATCTCAGCTAAGACGCTGAATGGTGTGGAATTGCTGATCTTGGAGCCATCAATAAAGGTTTGTTTATTCTACATAAAGCGGACTTGTAGTTTGTCCTGGATTCTGGTCCCGCATTCTGACCTAGAAACGCTGCCATTTCCCATCTCATTCCCCTCAGGCACTGCAGGTAATAGTCCCTCAGTTAAAGTGGGATGAAAGCACTACAGCCGTGAAGAGAAGAAGCTACACCAAGGACTCAGGGTTTCCTCCTGTCTGTTCCTCAGCTGAGTTCCCTGAAACGGCGCTTTCTTCCCAAATCCACTCATAAAATACAAACTCAGAACAAATGAGGCTGATTCCTTTTCCCTGAAGAGAGAGAGAGGAA
>NW_024827034.1:0-1534 GCF_019175285.1 Sceloporus undulatus
AGAACCCATCTCTGTGTGAGTAGCTTAGGAAATGTGATAGCTAGTGCGTCTAGGCTTTTGTAATGTTTATCTTTTGGCTTGCCTGAAATGAGCATCTTGTAACTATACATTCTGTAGCTGCGAGGCAAGGAGGCCTTGCATGAATGATACCGGTCTACTTAGAATAAATACCTTTCTTTAAAAATATCTGCTGTCTCTGTACTCTTAGCTCGGTCATCGCTTGCGTAGGTTAGCAAGGGAAGAAAGCTAAGTCCTCAGCAAGTCCCAGTGTGTGCTAAGGGGGGGTTCATTGGAGATTCACTGGGTGGTGGCAGCTTGACTAGAGGATCTCAAGGGGTCTTATTCAGCTCAGCAGGGAGCAGGAACAAAGACCCAGGAGACTCTAGGGGAAATTAAAGGGATCCGCTGGGTCTAAGGGCCAAGAACAGGGTGGCTGTTTGGATGCTTGGATTTGAGGGCTCATCACAACAGCTCTAGAAGGTTCCAATGGTCCCCACACAGAAGCAAAATGCCCCATATGTGTGAGTCACAGAAACCATTAAGAACATGTGACTTTGGGGCAGAATCATGTTGGTTCACTTTGCTAGTGGTTTTTAGAGTTGTGGAATGGCAGTGAAGGAAGGCAGATAAACTTTGATGGTTCCAAGGAGCCTATTTTTCCAGTGTCTTATGTTCTTCACGCCTGCACCACTTTTGGACTTTTCCTGCTCCCACTGTCTTCATCACGGAAGGAGGCCAATAATATTCTGGACATCATGTCCTGTACAGTTCCCAATGTAAGTTAGTGAATTAATAATAAAACAACTTTCATCCTATTTTTCTCCATACTATAGAACTAGATTTCAAAATGAAAGTAAATAGATTATGAAACAAACCTATCAGAGATGTTTCAGCAAATGGTCTGCCATCTCTGTGGAATATTACACAAGGAAGTGCTTTATGTTTGTCTTGTAACTGGAGATACCCTCTTCTGGAGCACCCCAGGACTCCAAGCAACATCTATCCAGTAAAGATAAGGGGGGGGGGGAATGTGAAGAACATTGACCTGCTCTTAAAGTGAAACAACACAAATTTACAGTGATTAATAAATGCTATTACAGGTTTCATATAAGAAAAAGACTCTTCCACATTTTCTGTAAATTCACAGTCTTCACATACACCTTGTTCTAAAGGTGAGAAGATCATTTTGCCATGTGCCGTTTTGGAAGATTAATTTAACACTTACCATGTGTGGCTGAAAGTTCTCAGCAGATAAACTGCAACAGGACCAGGCCAATCTGTGATTAACTTCCTGGGCACTCCGGTTGTGGATCTCTGAGGATGAACTTAGTTGTGGCGAAGGACTGGAGCTTTCCCAGCACTGCTTCTCAACCATAGGATACAGCAGGGAGAAAGAGGGAATCTGACACGGTGGCTCCAGAATCTGACACTAGGAAAGGGTATAATGAATTTAATCACTCTCCCATTAGGAGATGTGTGAGTTCAGCGTTATGGGAAAGGGCACTACCTGTTCTATGGGACAGTGGTGCGATTC
>NW_024827035.1:0-312 GCF_019175285.1 Sceloporus undulatus
CATTCAGCCAGACAGTTAAAGCAGCCCTGAACTTGGACCATTGTTAGCGGTTGGCTTGGAGCCTTAATAGGGTTCTAGAAGGCTGGTGGGTTTGGTCATTGGCTGCTTAGGAAGAAGGGCTCCTTCTGGGTTTCCTTGGCAGGAAAGTAAAGGAAAGGTGGGTGCCTGGAGATGCCGATGGGAGACCCCTAAATTTGGTTCCTTTGTGAGAATGCTGACTGAGGGGGAAGAGGAGGGTGATGGATTTGGACCCCAGGGAGGCCCCCGGTCAGGCAGGGCAGGCCACACAACATTCGCTAACTCCCAAGTCAA
>NW_024827035.1:412-1534 GCF_019175285.1 Sceloporus undulatus
GATGTGATGTGAGAGCAGTAGTTTATTATAATTTGCGAGGCTTAGTTCATTGGTTTCTTCAACTAGAAAAATTGCAGTGGTCTATGGATTGGTTTAGTTTCTTGCTTTCTCTCAGTTGCGGTGGTACAAGGGCTCACTACTATACTCTGCATTCGCCATCTGGCTAGAAAGAAGGAGGCTAAATTAAATGCTTTTTATCCTTAGGTTTTGTGGATTTTTGGGACTATGTGGCCATGTTCTAGAAGAGTTTCTTCCTGACATTTCGTCAGCATCTGTGGCTGCCATCTCTGAAGATGAACATCAGAAGAAACTCTTCTAGAACGTGACCACATAGCCTGAAAAACCCACAAAAAGCTATGGAAGCCGTCCATGAAAGCCTTCGACTTCACGCTTTTTATCCTGTCTCTCCAAACAAGTGAGAAAGAATAATTCTCTCATTTCCCCTTGATCTGGGAACAGACCTTTAAAATTTTCTCTCTTCATTTCTACACAGGAAAGTATATTGACTAGATTTGAATGACAAACTGTGAGCGACTGTGGTTTGTAATTTATGCATTAGGCTGAATGAGATCGCTAGAGGCCATGCCCCAAGTCCTAGGTTCTGGCTCACAAACCTCAGGACCTGAATTCACAACCCTATAAGAGAGATGGAGGGACACCAGAAAGTAGGCAACCAAAGTCCTTTGCATATTATCCAATTGTACCAGTTTGGTGCCATGTTAACGGCTGTGGATCCACCCTAGAGAAACCTGGGAATAGGGTGTTTAGAATTGGATGCTTGGTAGAGAGCCCCAGTGCAGTCCTTCATGAGTTGCTATATAATTCTAAGTACTTCATGAAATAAGAAATCCCAGGATTCTGTGGGACAGAGTCCTTTAAGTTTCATGGTATCAAAGTGCTAGGTTTGGGCAATGGAGATACAACCCAGGTGCCAAAAATGACCCCTAGCAATTCTGGACAGACTCATTCAGTCTCTGTCTCTATTGGTGGAGAGCTATTTACACCAAGAAACCCATTGATCTTCAAGGGATCTCCAGTTTATGTATTTTATTTATATACATCCATCCTTTCTCCCAATATAGGGACTCAGGGTGGCTAACAGCAAATTTAATACAGTACAAA
>NW_024827036.1:0-1534 GCF_019175285.1 Sceloporus undulatus
GGTTTGGCACCACTTTATCATGGCTCTATCAAAACAAAAAACAGTTTCATTTATATACTGCTTCATACTGAACTAGCAGTGTCTAAGCAGTTTACAACGTAAGATCATTTCCCCCAACAATCTGGGTAATCGTTTTAGTGACCTTGGAAGGATGCAAGCCTGAGTTAAGCTTGAGCCCTTTTGCTAGTATTGAACTCGCAACCTTATGGTTTGTGAGTGAGTGGCAACAGTACAGACATTTAACCACTGTGCAACCACAGCTCTATCTTGATCTGAAAATGCTTACTCTGAGATCCAGGTTTTCTCTGTCCTTTGCGAGGCTACCAGCTCCTTTGTTAGACAGAGAACACTGGATTTCTCAAGGAGCTTCTATGCAATTGCATTAGGAAAAAATGTAGGTAATGTTCAGGCAAAACATGCCAAATGCCCAAACAACACCTAAATGTTTCCTAATGAAACTACATGGAGGCTTCTTGAGAAATTCAAGGTTCTCTGTCTAACATAGGGGCTGGTGGCCTCATAAAGGATAGAGACAACCTGGATCTCAATGGAAGGTTGTTGTTGTTATTTTTGTTGTTGTTGTTACTAATGGGAATTAGTCCATTTCCTGGACATTGTGGCTCTTGGAATGGCCTGCCTGCATGGATGAGAGCAGCACTAACAGCAGCAACATATTGACAAAATGGAAGCCTGGGACTAACATTGTTGTATTTTGCTTTCTCTTGTATGATTTTAAATACTTTGTCAGTCGAGCTTTGAAAGCCTGCAACATGTGTTTTGTGCATTTTGTTTGGCTCAATAAAGGCATCACTGTTTTGTGAATTTTGGATGATATTGTACTTTGCTATATGACCAACATGGCTACCTCAGATAAGTTTACATTGTGTTTTGCACTATGGATCATGATTTGCTCTTGGCAGCCCTGATTTTCTTTCTCTGGATTATCTGAGGTCTATTCTGTAAAGGTGAGGGGGCAAGACAATGAACTGTCTTATTACTGATTTGCAGTAGAAAAGAGGTCAAGTCTACTAAAGAACCCCAAACTATCAATAGCATCCCATCTGACAGTTTGGTTATTTACTTCATTGTTTTCTCTTGTCATAATAATCTTTCTCGCTGTACATCATTTCCTTACAAGGAAAAAAAACCAAACTGATGGTAAACCTATAAGAGCTTGATTAGTAGGCATTTCTTCTGGGTGTGTGGAGATGCAAAAAAAAAACAAAAAAAAAAAAAAACAAAAACAAAACAAAACAAAACAAAAACCTTGCCTTTCATCAGTCTAATGGAAATTATGTTTGAGCTGATATACCCTATGATTTTATGTAGAGCATAAGCCTTACACTTATTTTTTATTTTAGTTTAAAATTGTCAGTTTCAGAGTGCAAAACACATACAGTATGTAGTTCATTTATGGAGGGGAGGGAACATGAAAATTTACATCATCCTTAGTTAAATGCCCAAGCTGCAAGCCTGAGATTTCAGTAGGAGTGTAACCCCATCCAGCACAGGCAAAGCCCCAATTCCATGATCT
>NW_024827037.1:0-1534 GCF_019175285.1 Sceloporus undulatus
GCAAGTGGGAGTGAAAAGCATGTTAATGAAATTTGCAGATGATAAATCAGAAGGCAAAGGGAACACCAAAGAGGGTGAAGAAATTATATAAATGGGACCCAGTAAAATCAGAATAGTAGGCAGAAAATATCAAATTGAGGTTCATCTAAGTGAAATTAAAACAAGTATATATGATTAAGGTTATCTTAACAGCCAGTCAATCTGCCAAATTTATAATATGATAACAATAAAAGACATACAGGAAGAATACTTGATATAATAAACCACATGTTTACAATACTGAAAATGCTGAACCTCTTTCCATTCAAATAATTTAGAAGACAAATGGTCATGGTTCAGTATGAGCCAATGCATAAGGTTCCAACGGGAAAAGCACGGCTGGATATGTCTGAAAACAGTATAAGAGCTCTCCTGTTGGAACTGATTGCTTTGAACTATAATAAACTCCTCAGAGGGAGAGGGAGACATGCCAGCTCCATTGGGCCTAGCCTAGAGTAAGAAGGAGAGCTCCCCCTCCAGTCCATCTGCCATGGTCCAGGCTTCACAAGGAGAGAAGAACTTCTGGACCTGATACCTTTCCTCACTGCCATTCCCTTCTCCTTTTGTGTCATGTCTTTTTAGATTGTAAGCCTGAGGGCAGGTAACCATCGAATTAACCATTTATAAGCTGCTCTGAGATCCTTTGTGGCTGAAGAGTGGGGTATAAATCCTCTAAATAAATAAATAAATAGACTTTGATTTTAATTGATTGAGACTAGTTCATGTGGATGCATTATGGGTATATACATGATGACATTCCTTTGGTTAATTTGAGGAAATATTTATATTGAATCATGCTACCATTGTCCTGCCTTCTAACTGTCTTACTCATTCTCCTGAATCACTCTCCTTTAGTTACAATTACAAAAGTACAAAGATTTTTCTATAAAATCTACAGGTTTCCACTTATTCATAATAATCCATATAGTAAACACTGATGTCAAGATGCCTCATTTTTCACTCCCTTCTCCCATATCACAAAAGTGAAAGTAGGGCAGAACAAAGATAAACAAAATCATCATCATCATAAAATGTCATGTTAGGACAGCAAACCCTCTCCTTGTTTCCTCTTTAGAAAAACTGAAAAAATATGAGGTACATAATTATTTTGTTTAGGCTAGCCACATTTATATCCTGAGAGAACCAAGTATTAAGAATACTACACAGTTTGGCAAAAACCACAGCTGATAGATTTTTGTTTTAAAAAAACATGTAAAGGTATAAATATATCTTTATTGATGAAAGAGACAAGCGTTGTATAGTTGGGTGACTTGATCTTAGCTGGAAGTTATTCCATTCATACAAGTTGAGGTACCTGGTTTTGTCATCTCACTGTGGGCGGGGCAACCCCGCCCCTAGGCGCCACCCCTGGGACTGGCTCCATGAATGCAACCAAAACAGTTTTATAAACACACAATGAGGCCAATATCCAAGCTCACAGTCTTTCATTTATTCCCACTCGCTGGTTACACAATTGCCCAAGCCTACCTCCCAG
>NW_024827038.1:0-1534 GCF_019175285.1 Sceloporus undulatus
TTTGTATGGCTTCTCTCCTGTGTGGACTCTCTGATGTTTAACTAGGCTTGACTTCTGAGAGAAACATTTCCCGCAATGCTGGCATTTATATGGCTTCTCTCCTGTGTGGATTCTCTCGTGTCTCACTAGGTTTGACCTCCAAGCATAACATTTCCCACAATGCTGGCATTGGTATGGCTTCTCCCCTGTGTGGACTCTTTCATGACTCAAATGTTTTTCTGTAAAGAAGGACAATGACACATAGGACTGAAAATCCAACTTAAGAGAGGAGTGTGTTACCCCAAGATCCAGCCTCTTTTGAACCCTCCCTATTTGAGATTAAATTAATAAATTTGCTGTGAGTAACCCAAGCATGGCCCTGCTGCTTATGCTCCTAAATCCATGGAATGATTGTATCCTTACTCATAAGAGCTAGCAAAGAAGAGACTGGATGGGGACTGCCTTGAGGGAATCAGTGGAAGCTGATAGTCAAAGGACTGTTGAAAAAATATTCCATGAAACATGTGCAAAAATACTTTGATTGACAGGTGGCATCATATCCTGTGAGACTGCCATAGAGTGCTGAGTCAGGGCCCAAGGCACGATGCAAGCTAACTGCAGAAGTCACTTCATGCTTTTTGGCACCAGGATATGACTCACAGCCAATACAGTATACAGCTCACATGCAGATTGATGTGTATTGGATTGGTGTTGTGTGTACAAGAGATTGTGAAGTTGAAGGAACTCGGAGAGGAGAGCTTGCAAATATTTGTATTATTTTGTAACTCAAGAGAGAGAATCTCCAAAGATTTTGATCAAATCAACTGTGTTTGTGACTTATTTTTAAGTGTGGAAAGTGGTCAGTGCATTGCCAATATCTATTTATCTGGATACAGTGCTACCTCGGGTTACGAAATTAATTCGTTCCGCCGTTCCGTTCGTAACCCGATAATTTCGCAACCCGAAAAGGCTTTCCGTTAGCGCTGGAAAGCCGCTAGCCGCGCTTTGCGTTTGAATTTCGTGCCGAAATAAATTTCGTAACCCGAAAAATATTTCGTAACCCGGAACAGTTTTTTCCAATCTAACTTTTTCGTATCCCGGAAATTTCGTAACGCGATCATTTCGTATCCCGGGGCACCACTGTATTTGCTTCCATACTCTGCTATGTTATTGCTGAGCTGCATCTGGGAGTGTCACCCTCAGATTGTGCTGTATTTTGGCCTGTGAACACGATCGGAATTCAGAACCAAGAAGGACTGAGAGCCAGTGTGTTAATCCTTTTTTTCTGATTCATTTGCTGCATGCACCTATTGCATTCAATTTGGTTTCAGACCATTCTTCCCCCCAGGACACATTCTAAAGTGATTTAAACCTTTTTGGACACTCGGTTTCTGCCCCCAAGCAATAATTACAGTATATATATCTGCCCTGACTGGCTGTTCTTTGACTTCAGTCCAATTACAGACAGACAGTCTGTGGGTTTACATGGCTAAGCACCTCAATGCAGCCACCAACCCCACTTGTCGCATGAGCTCCTGACTTCTCTTCCCATTTC
>NW_024827039.1:0-1534 GCF_019175285.1 Sceloporus undulatus
GAGACTTATGTACAGTTCTGTAATGATGGAGAATTATGAGAATGTGGCCTCTGTGAAATATACAGCCACATCCGCAAAGGTCACCTGCAACAGAAAATAGCCCTCATCCAGAGAGTGACTAAGCAAAAGGGGAGGAAAGCACATGGTTCATCCAAATATTATTTGATCCCTTTAGAATTCAGTCTAGGAAATAAACTTTAAATGCTGTCAGCAAGAAAAAAGCTACTGCCTTTGAGATTCAGTTTGTCTCGAATCTTTTCAATATAATATACAATATAATACACAATATAATTTAGGCCGTGGCTGGGATATTGATGATGGATTAGGATACTGACTATCTCAACACATACAGTACATTTAGCCACCAAAGGATTATGGTGCATTTAGACATTTCTTGCCACATTTTGGAGGCAAATGTCATTTTTATAAAGCAGTTCTGGGGAGCACTCTGGGCTTAAGGGTCACTGAGCCCACCTCCAATTTATATCCAGAGACAGTCTCCCTTATCCCCCAACATTTCATTGATGGGAAAAACAAGACACATGTGGACAAGCAACCCAGAAGGCAGGGAAGATGGCCAAAGGTGTTTATGAGGAAGATCACACAAGCTAGGAAAGGCATAGTAGTTTGCTTTTGCTTCAACCTCCTGGGAAGGGCCATATCCTGTCTGCTTCTTTCCTCTCCTCTCCCCACTTTTGAGCTGATAGACTGCAAACTCAATTGCACTCAGGAACTGAAGTGAGCTGAGAAAGGGGAAAGTGGGAGGAGGATAGACCAACTGGGACATTTTTAAAAGCCCCTGAATAAGTGGGGTGACAGAGGATTAACCAGGACTGTCTCTGCCAAACTCGGACAGTATATTATTTGCTTCCTTTCATAAATTTGCCCAGAAGGGACACAGATGAAGCTAATAGGATAGTGACTCACCAAATAGCCGTTGTACTTCAGCAGCCTCTTTCTGTTGGAGCCCAACTTCCTCCGCTTGGCCTCTGTGTTGGCCATCAGATGGGCAGGGGTCCTGGTGGCCCTGTACTTGGTCACTTCCAGAAAAAGAGGCCCCAAAGCTGTGTAGAAGGAGGCCGAGATGAAGTTCCTGAGAAAAGGGACCTGGGTTAGGATCGCCTTGGCAAGAAACCCTGCAACACTCAGACACAGAGACCAGCATCCTTCTGGTGACACACGCAGGTGACATATGCCCCCTTTGGGCCAATGCAGAGGAGGGCATCCCTTTCCTCCCTCTGCACCAAACAAAGCCCCCTGGAGCTAGCATAGATTCACTCCAGCTCCCCTACACAACAGATACTCCATGCCTTCTCAGAGTGGTGGGGGATTGGAGAGGGTCCTGGTTATGTCCCCTTAGCTAGATATGAAATGAGTGTATCATAAATAAATAAATCATCTGCTGAAACCTCCAGAGGTCCCCAGTGCTTTTCCCCATCATCAGTCCTTTTCCCAAGAAGGCTGCATCTGCACTATAGAAATAAGGCACTTTGACACTGGTTTAACCACTCAGTGCTATGGAATCCTGGGATTT
>NW_024827040.1:0-1534 GCF_019175285.1 Sceloporus undulatus
AAGGGGGTTACAAATAAAATTATATTATTATTATTAGTATTATTAAACGCCACTCCATCTGTGCTTCTATCATTTTCCATTACATGCTTTCTATAACCCATCACTCTACACTGCCTACTATGAACTACAACTATAACTCCCACTTTAATAACCAAACCCTAATATTTTTACCCTTTATGACAGAACTCTTATACACTACTTCTGACACGCAATGGACCTTTCTCAATCCTTCAGGTATGGAGCACCAGTCTGAAGTGACAATTCTCCTGTCTCAATCCTTCAGGTAAAGAGCACCACCCTGAAGTCACAATAGTATCGTCTCAATTCTTCAGGCAAGGAAACTGAGGCTGAGATAACAATGGGCCAGTTTCAATCCTTCAGGAAAGGAGCATCTGCCTCAGGTTCCAATGGTCACGTCTCAAACCTTCAGGTAAGCAGCATTAGCCTAAATTCACAATGGTCCCATCTCATTGTTGCAGGCAAGGAGCACCAGCCTGCGGTTGCAATGGGCCAGTCTCATTCAGGTAAGGAGCACCAGCCTGAAGTCACAATATGTCATGAATCCTTTTATTCATGCATTTATTCATTTAGGGATTCATGCCATAAGGGTTATAGGTTTAGGTTTAGATTAGAGTTAAGATAGATGGGATTTATGGTGGGTTAAAATAATATGTTTTAATGTGTGCTTTAATAGAAGATACTAGAAAGAGGTAGAGAGATCATGGATAAATAATGTGCTTCTTTGCTAGGATTGGAATGTGCAAGAATGTGCAAGACTCGCCCTTCTAACAGAGGCTTGGGTTTAAAAGACTGGTCTCTGGAAAAGGAGGGGGAACATAGAGTTATTGGTATTTTTATATTGCAATATGTTGTTATGGTTTATGCTTATTATCTTTTCACATGGTATCATATTATGTGAAGATTGATAGGGCTTTATATTATAGATAGCTATATGTATTGTTAAGCCATAATGTTAATGAAAACTGTTGTGTGTCTGAGTTCTGTGGTCCAAGGCCACAGGTTCAGTGGTTGAGAAAAGGCACATGAGAACTTAATTGCTTTTAGGAAAGCTGCCAGAATCCCAGATGGGAGGACATTGCACAGAAAAGGGCGGGAGAACGCTGTGCGGGAAAGGGCTATCCAATTAATTAGCTTCATTGGTAAATGGAGTGGGGTGGATTCATGTGGTTATAAAAGGGGTATGTTTATACTTTCTTTAATTCCTGACAAAAAGTCACTTCTATTACCTGTATCTTCTTCTTCAATAAAAGCTGTTCCTTTTTCAAAGTACTGCCTTTTGTGTTGCAAGAGGGGCTGCAATTAAAACCCTGACAGATATCTCTCCCCCCCCTCCATTCACCCTGCTTTCCTAAAAGGGCTGGAGAGCATACCAAACCAACCGCAGAACCTTTCCCTTCTCTTGTGTAATGCCAGGTCAGTCAAAAATAAAACACACATAGTCCATGATCTCCTTCTGGACGAAGAGGCTGACCTGGATTGTTTCATGGAGACCTGGCTGGGTGATGATAGCTCA
>NW_024827041.1:0-1534 GCF_019175285.1 Sceloporus undulatus
TAGATCTTAAAGAATATGGATTTGAGAAAAAGGGGGAGGAATCACAACTGGGGAAGATTCTGGCTTTTGAGGATAATAAATTAATTGGTAAAATCTATAAAGTTTTCTTGGAATATGATACAGAAGAAGATTTAATAAAATATCAGATGATCCAGTGGGCGTTCTATACTCCTAGCACAATGGGAAAAAGTATGGGGAAATGGTTTCAAATATTCGGCCTCCCAAAATCTGAGGGAAAACTTCTATAAAATGTTTTATCAATGGTACCTCTCACCCTACAAGATTGCAAAAATATATAAAAGAAAAGAAAATAGATGCTAGAAATGTAAAAAAGAAATAGGCACTTTTTGCCACTGCTGGTGGACTTGCAAATGGGCAAAAAAATACTGGGCAATGATAAATGAAATGATCAGTGAAATTCTAGATATTAAAGTGAAGTTAAAACCAGAATTTTATTTACTAGGTATATTTGGGAAGGAAATTAGTTCAAAATATGAGAAGATTGTTTATTATATGATTACTTTAGCTCGGGTGTGCTTTGCACAAAAGTGGAAATGTGAGGACATACCAACAAAGGAGGATTGGATGTGGAAGTTGTATGATGGGATGGAAATGGATAGATTAACACAGGCATTAAGGAATGATACAAAAAGCAAATTAATGGAAGACTGGGAAAGAGTGATGGAATTCTTAAAAGAGAATCTGGGTGAATATGCGTATATTAAGTTAGATTAGAATAATATGATGGATTTTACAAATTAAACTAAGACAGAAGTTGATTTTATAGGGAAAACAAGTTAGGAATCTGGATTAAGTGGGTAAATAGGAAGTCAATCTGTGTGTATGGAAGAGAGAAGAGTGAAAGAGACGAGGGCGCGTGAGGTGAATTTGTTAAGAATGACATTGGAGATAAGAGTGGAAATTTAGAAGATATAAGAAGTAGGAATAAGAAATAGATAGGGAATTATGAAGAGTAGAAAGTAGAGGTAATTGAAGATATAGGCAGCCTAGTCTTTAGAGCAGCAGAAAACAAGCTTGCTCCCTCCTCAAAATGGATCCAACCCTCTCTGAGGGGAAATGCTCGGAGTCACTACTCTAGCAAAGGCTCCATGAGGCCTACTAGTCACAAAGCATCCAGCCACCCTCCTGAGTGACTTCTCCTCAGACTGGTGGCATCCTTCAGTACTTTGCAGAACTTCCTGGATATCTTTTTAATGTCCCTTCCTGTTTAAACGCCTCATCATTATGGCTCATAGTCACCCTTTTATGCCTGGCTACTATTAAAACCCACACTGTACATTTTCCAAGTTGTGACTTTCTATCTCAACAAACATACCTAGCTCCCTGACTCTCTCCTCATAAGGCATGGTTGCCATAATAACTTTCACCATTTTGGTTGCCATAATTGTCCACTATTACCAGACCAAACTGTAGGACAACTGCAGGACAAAACTCAGCCCAAAATATAGGACATTTAAGAAAAATGGAGGACCTTAAATGTCCTACATTTTGGGCTGAGTTTTGTCCTGCAGTT
>NW_024827042.1:0-1534 GCF_019175285.1 Sceloporus undulatus
CTGGCAATTTTAAGGGAAAACTCCCCAGGTAAAACCACTTTCTTATCTATATTCATTGAAAGCATTGGTTATGACCTGTGTCACTGACTAAGATCCAGCCAATCTTGCAGGCTCCCTCTATGGACCTGACTGAACTCTGAGATCATGAGAATACTGTGATATCATGAGGAGAGGCCACCACCTTCACATGCCCATCTGTTGAGGATTTGAGACAGGGCCTTCTTGGTGGCCACTCCACATTCTGCGGTGCCATTCCTAGGGAGGTGAAAATGCCCATCCTGTTGTCAAGCAAATACTTTTATCCTGAGAGGCTTTTGAGAATTGACTGTTTTCTAAAGAAAGGGTTTTTCATGGGGTCCTGTACTCTTTTTAATGGCTGCTATGTATTGTGCGCAATTGCATGTTTTCATTTGTTTTAAAATGTTTTTGATATTTTAATTACATGCTCACCTTTTCTATGTTTTAAGTATATGAGTCTGAAGCCTATTATTAGTCCCAGCTAAAGTGCACCCATTTAATGAACAGGATTTAACTGTGAGTTGATATACCATTCAATAATTAATTCAATGAGTCTACTGTAATTGGGACTAACCGGAAGAATTCAGACCACTGTATTTGTTTTAATTTGCAAGGTACTCTGAGTTCTGTTTTGGGGAAAATGGAAATGATTATAATTATAATCATATTATATTATATTAACCAGGTGTTTAAGGAGCAATTCCAGATATATCCTTTGGGAGCAATTCTAAATGGATTGCCCAAACATTTGAATGAAATTACCATATATAGGATCCCAATTACAAAAAAAGGACACTGCTTAAAGCCTGCCATATTATCCAATAATAGCTCCCTGATTTCTGGGTCTGCACTGGAGTGGGCAGTCTGGAGCATCCTGACCCAGGAGTTGTCTCAGTCTACCCCATTGCAAAAGCTCTCTGACACCTGGTGGATGATAACACATGTGTTTGCCACCATGTGCCATTGCCACAGATTACTTTGTTTTGAGGTCAGATCTCCCAGCCTTGATCACATGATCAGGTGACTGGGGACCTCATTCTGACCTCAGAGAGAGTGCTGGGCAGCACAGTAGAACACTTTTCCAACATCCACCTGGCGTTGGAAGGGAGGGCTCTGGATATTCTGGGAAGATTTGGAGGAACTTGTGAATTTTTAAAATGCATTTGAAGAGGGATATACCTTACCTCTTACAATGCCATCATGTTCATCACCAGAAATGGGCACTGGACCAAGCGTTGTCTGGTCTCCCCACTGAGGGGACAGGAAAAGGTAGTTTTATTCAACCAAGGTAGACAAGGCCATAGATTCATGATGGACAGAATCCCAATAATCCAAAACTCCAGTCAGTTAACACCTGGTAGGCTATGAAACCAATATGGTGATAATAATGATTATAATGATGATGCCTGGTTTCCAGTTTTACACCAAGGAGATGACTGTGAAGGGTGCAAAACAGGGACTCCATGCTAAAAAAAACCACAATAGGAGGAAGAGGAGAAGAGAGTAAGCTTTTCTT
>NW_024827043.1:0-1534 GCF_019175285.1 Sceloporus undulatus
TTAATATCTCAGCCATGGCCTAAATTATATTGTATATTACATTGAAAGAATTTGAGACAAACTGGACCTGAAAGGCAGTAGCTTTTTTCTTGCTAACAGAATTTAAAGTTTATTTCCTGGACTAAGTTCTGAAGTGATCAAATAATTTTTGGGATGCATCATGTGCTTCTCCCTCCCCTTTTATTAGTCATTCCCTGGATGAGGGCTATTTTCTATTGCAGGTGACCTTTGCGGATGTGGCGGTATATTTCACTGTGGAGGAATGGAAACTGCTGACGAAGAAGCAGAGACTTATGTACAAGGATGTGATGATGGAGAATTACGAGAATGTGGCCTCTGTGGGTAAGGAAGCTGAATTCATTGCCCTTCCTATGAAGATTGAGGGCTCCTTCATTCTACATTTTTATGGCACTATGATTCCACTTTAGAATTATAGAATCAAAGACTTTAAACAGATAACAAGGACCATCTAGTTCAACCCCTTGCCATGCAGGAATACACATTGAAAGCATCATCAGCAGATGGCCACCTAGCCTTTGTTTACAGACCTTCAAAGACCTTTAAAGACATTCAAAGAAGGAATGCTTTAGAAATTAATAATAATAATAATAATAATAATAATGAGATGCCACCATACTCTGAGGGAGGATATGCCTCTGTTGAATAGCTCTTACTGTCAGGAAGTTCCTCCTAATGTTTTGGTGGAACCTCTTTTCCTGTGGCTTGCATCCATTGTTCTATGTCCTTTGCTCTAGAGCAGCAGAAAGCAGGTTTGCTCCATCCTCAGTATCTCTTCAAATATTTGAACAGGGCTATCCACTCTTAACCTTCTCTTCTCCAGGCTAAACATTCCCAGCTCCCTAAACCACTCCTCATAGGGCTTGATGGTTTCCAAACCCTTCACCATTTTTATTGCTCTCCTTTGGATAAACTCCAGCTTCTCAACATCCTTTTTGAATTGTGATGACCAGAAATGGACAAAGTATTCCAAGTGAGGGCCTGACCAAAGTAGAACAGAATTGCACTATACCTTCCCTGAATCTATAACACAGAATCAAAGAGTTGAAAGAAACTAGAAAGGCCATCCAGTCCAACCCCTGCCATAACATTATACCCATATTTATGTAGCCTAGAATCACATTGGCCTTTTTAGCTGCTGCATCAAATTGTTGACCCAGGTTCAAGTTGTGGTCTACCAGGACTCCTAGATCCCTTTCACACATAGTTTGTCATAGCAGCTTTCTGTGAAATCTTGGAATTTGTAGTTTAGTGAGGAACTATTGCTCTCCACTTTCTAAGGATTCTAAATATCCTATCCTAAACTATCAATTCTAGGATTTTGTGGGAAGGAACCATGGAGATAAATGCTTTTTGACTCCAAATGCTCCTCAGCCCATCCCTGACCAAGTTTCCTGGCTTTTTTGGCCCCTCTTCAAGCCTTTTGAGACTCTGGAGAGACTTCTTGGGTGAAATCCCTCTGTTGGCCTTGCAATGGCTCAGAGAACAATGGCAACGTTCCCTAATGTGTCTTTTC
>NW_024827044.1:0-1534 GCF_019175285.1 Sceloporus undulatus
TGATTAAAGAACTGGACTATAAGTCTTTATTACTTCTTTGTTACATGTTAACAGCAGTACAATACAATACAATTTATTGAGTAGCCCAAGGGCCGTTTCAAAATACTAGTAACATAATAAAAAGCAGTATCACACAGCTATATATAAAATGTAAATACAGTGCACTATGTGCAATAAACCTCCATACAATATAAATACATATGCATAACCTAAGCGTGCACCAGAACCAGAACATGCACTACTTGTCTACAGCTTATGTATATCTAAAAGATATACAATATGATTTACTAGGATATACTAGTAAACAGATAAAATAAAATAGTTAACAATTAAACAATAGTATGTAAGATAGTTACCATAGGGAATAAAACAGAATTAAAATTGGAATTGAAATGGGAGGCAAAAGTAACATAAAATATCCGTCGACATACATCAAATCTGTTCATCCCCCTTACAATTAACACCAATCATTCCAACATATCTAGATCTCAACAGCGATGCTTTATGAAGGAACCGAGCTGTAGCAATAGAGATTTTTGAATCTTGTCCACTCATAAAGTATGATGTTCTGATGTGGGTCTCCCAGTATATTGTTCGTTTAATATAGGGATGAAGATATTGATCCCTTTCTGCTTGGTACAAATTACAACTAAACAAAATGTGTGCTAGATCCTCAATTTCATGATCCCCACAAATACAAATTCGTTCGTTATAAGGGATACCCTGGAATCTTCCATGGTATCAAGTTGGTCGAATCTTGCTCAGGTAAATGCCTCTCTGAGATGTTTAGGGATCTGTATTTTTAGATAAGATGGCATTTGAAAGGACCGTTTGTATTGGCTCAACCATTTTAAATTGCCTACCCTACTGAGTGTGGCTATGTCTTCTTGAGCCGCAATGTCCAAAATTCTCTGTCTTGCACCCTTTCTTGCTTGATCATTCATAGTACAAGCTACAGGGAGGCCACAGCTCTTTATAAAGTTTAACAGTTGCCAGGACCATGTAGATTGCAATTGAGAGTGCAACTGTTCTAATAAGCATAGTCTAGGAAGTCTGTTTGGCTCCATTTCATTAATTTTACACCAGTAATTGAGCACTCTGATTTTAGCTTGAGAGCAGATAGAATAAATTTCTAATTCCGCTCTCACAGCAGCTGCTGAGGTCCTTTTATCTACTCCTAGGATATTTCTCAGATGTTGAGACTGGGCTAGTTCTACTACTGTGGTGGAATTTAGACCCCATACTTCTGCTGCATATAAAAGCATAGGTGTAACCTTAGCTTTGTATACATTAATTATTGGGGCTAGGGAGCCTGGGTACTTGTTGACTTTTAGTTTAAGAATGAGATTCATACGTGCCTTTGTTCTAAGTGAGCTTTTATGGTGATGGCATGACCAGGATCCATTCTCATTGAATGTTACACCAAGATAGGAAAAGGACTTTACTTGTTCAATTGGTTCACCCTCTAATTGCCATCTGTGTCTCTGGATAACAGCAGTAAGAATATTGCCCAGATTTTGAAATGGACTTTAGT
>NW_024827045.1:0-1533 GCF_019175285.1 Sceloporus undulatus
ATGTTCCCTGGTTTCCCTACTTCTGTGTGTGACCTTCCTCCAACTACTGTATCTACTTCTGTTGTGTGTGAAGTGACCTCCTCTTCCCCAGCAACTTCCTCTGTGTGTTTCCTGTCCAGGACCATCTGGTCCGTTCTGGTCAGAAAAACCTCTTCCTCCCTATGATGCTGAAGTGTAGCGACCTGGGTCTCCAGCTGCTGTACTTTCTCTTCTAAGAGGGCTACCAACTTGCACTTGGGGCAGGTGAAGTTCCCCATATCCCTAGGCAAGAAGACAAACATCCCACAAGTGATGCAGGTGACTGCAGCAGGGCCTTCAGTGTCCATATTGAGAAGTCTTAAGGAAGCTCTGAACAAAACTGTGGGTTTCCCCTGCTAAACACAAGTGTAAAGACCCCCTGATGGCTTGGCCTTTGTCCCCAAACTCTGTCCTTGAGTTCAATTCACTGGCCTTATAGTTATGTAGACTAGCTCCTTTCAGAGCAAGTCTCTGACTCACTTCCTCTGAGCAGAAGTACCCACAAGACCCTTAAGGAAAAGGGAAAAGCAAATGTGGAAAATTAAAGGGCCCCCTCTAACAATGTTCCCAGGCCAGCTTCTCCTATGTACTTCGAATCCTCCTTGACTATATAAAAATTTTTTAAAAATAAAAATAAACAATTCGCGCACCGTTAGTCGCACGCCTCCCCCAGCACTTAAAGAGAATTAGGCTTCTGTCCACTCCCACCAAGATCTACAGCAATATCTCAAGTTTAAAAAGGTCAGATCTCACCAAAGCACATGGAGAGAGAACAGGACCCAGAGCAACAGCATGTAAACTATAGGAAAAGAGATTCCACCTAAACATTAGGAGGAACATCCTGAGAGTAAGAGCTGTTCAACAGTGGGATACCCTCCCTCAGGGAGTGGTGGTGTTTCATTCTTTGGAAGTCTTTAAACAGAGGCTGGGTGACCGTTTGTCAGGGATGTTTTGATTGTGAGTTCCTGCATGGCAGAAGGGGGTTGGACTGGATGGCCCTTGAGCTCTCTTCCAACTCTATGATTCTATGTCTATTCATCATGTAGAACTGATATAGCTGTACTATTAGAAGAAGCCCATTGTGATTTCTTCAGGATCTTTCATGTCACAGAGGCATTTCAAAACCATGATAATCTTGAAAATCTAACTTTGCACTTTCTTCAATAGTTGTTCCATATGGTGTCAACAATATAATACAGTGGGTCCTCGCCTTACGCGGGGATCCGTTCCAGATCCTGCCGCGTAAGGTGAATTCCGCCTATGCTCAAGCCCCATTGTAAACAATGGGGCTTGTGCACGGCGGCGCGGCGGCACGCAGGGCGCAACGGGCGTGCGTGCCCATTCAATTGAATGGGACGCGCCACCCCTTCCGCCCCGTGCTCGCCCCGCAGCTTGAGCGCGTATGTTCAAGCTGTGTAAGGCGCGCCCACATATGACGCAGGCGCGCTGTATATTCATATTTGCAAATTGAATATGGATCAAGAGAAGCCTTCTCAAACCTTTTGTTTATTTATT
>NW_024827046.1:0-868 GCF_019175285.1 Sceloporus undulatus
CATGCGTCCTGAGAGGCCGGAAGCTGCGCCAAAGCCATGCTCCAGTCCTAAAGAGTGGAACACAGCTTTGAATCAGCTTCTGGCATCTTAAGATATGTGTGTCATTTAAACAGCATACCTCCAAAGTAGGGTTGCCATAAGTCAGGACCTCAAAACCGGGACAAATGTAGGACAACATTTCAAATGTAGGACACACTTTTTTAAAATGGAGGACACACGGAAAAAATTGATGATTTTTAATAAATGTTAATATAAATGCATGTTTCTCAGGTATGATCAAAATGGAGGACATTTTGGCATTATTCCTACACAGATGACAGAAATGTACTTCCCTTTCTGGCCAACCATCTCTCCCCCCATTGCAAACAGCACATTTGGGCATTGAACATGGCTTTATTTTAACATTGCCTCTTGCATATTTCAGAGGCTTATTGCACAACCAAACTCTTTGGGTTTCACACTGAACATGGGTTCACATGGCTATGTATATTGAACATGTCAAGGTGGTTTAACAAGAAGTTGATTTACCCTTGGTTTCAGGTGTCTTCAACCAACTGTACTTCTCAGAAGTGTGTACTTGGTCAAGGTACTTTAGTTTTTCTTCACTGCACATGAGTTTGTAAAAATCACAGTAAGTTACATTGGCCGTGCCTCAGAAGCTGGCTGATATCACCACCACCATCATCATCATCATTGTTAAAGCAGACCTTTTAGCATTAAAAGCACTGAAAATACACAGAAATGCACTTTGGAAAGTCACACTGTCTCACCTTCAGAAAAAGTGAGTGCATGCCTCAGAAACTGACTGATATCATCATCATCATCACCACTATCATTGTTAAAACAAAGCAGACCTGTACAAATGGAA
>NW_024827046.1:968-1306 GCF_019175285.1 Sceloporus undulatus
AAAACAAAGCAGACCTGTACAAATGGAATGGAAATCCTCCTCCTCCTCCTCCTCCTCCTCCTGCTGCTACTGCTGCTACTCTTCTTTTTCATCATCTTCCTCCTCCTCCCCCTCCTCTTCCTCCTCCTGCTACTCTTCCTCCCTCTTCCTCTTCCTCCTCCTCCTCCTGCTACTCTTCCTCCCTCTTCCTCTTCCTCTTCCTCCTCCTGCTACTCTTCTTCTTCTTCCTCCTCCTCCTCCTGCTACTCTTCTTCCTCCTCCTCCTCCTGCTACTCTTCTTCTTCCTCCTCCTCCTGCTACTCTTCTTCTCCTTCTCCTTCTTCTTCTTCCTCCTCCTC
>NW_024827046.1:1406-1533 GCF_019175285.1 Sceloporus undulatus
TCTTCTTCCTCCTCCTCCTCCTGCTACTCTTCTTCCTCCTCCTCCTCCTGCTACTCTTCTTCTTCCTCCTCCTCCTGCTCCTCTTCTTCTCCTTCTCCTTCTTCTTCTTCCTCCTCCTCTTCCTCCT
>NW_024827047.1:0-1533 GCF_019175285.1 Sceloporus undulatus
ATCATTCCTTTCATTGTATCCTTCAAATCATCAATATCTCTTTTAAAGTCTCTTCTTAATTCGTCTCTTGAGTCCTTGATTTCTTGTCTGATATTTGTCTCAATTCTTTGTATTGCTTCCAATACTTTAAGATTTGGGTCTGGTGTTTTCAACTCAATTGATGCCCTTCTTATTATTGTTTGTTTGTGTTCTCCTTGTCCCTGTCCCTGCGCCTTTTTTCTCTTTCTCTCTCTCTTGCTGCCATCTCTCTTGTAGTCACCATTGATGTTGTGTATACTTTACTCATATTTTTTAATTCCTTCCCACTCACTATCTCAGTACCAAAGGGCAATTCTTTTTTTTTCTCAGAACAGTCAGTCCCAAACTGGCTTTCTGCCCTCTTTCTGTATCTTTCTGTTTCAATTTTATCAATAGGATCTATCAATTTAATTTCAGAACTTTAATGTCTGTCTTTTTGATTTCTTAAGGCGTTGCACTTTCCCTCCCCGCCACCGCGTGTCGCTATTTCCCTTCTGTCTTATTTGTTTGATATTCGGTAATAGCAGCTATAACCCTCCTCGCCTCTTGGAGTCGCTATTTTTTCCTATTACTATTTGTTCTACTTGTTCTCCTCTTCCCTCTTTCTGCTTTCCTTTCGTTTACCTCTTCACTTCCGCTCTCCTATTTCCTGTACTCCATGCGGTCCGCGTCCTTGAAAACGCCGAGCTAACAGGTAATTTTCTTTCCCTTACTTATTTGTTCCCCTACTCCTCTCCCCACCAATTTGCTAATTTCCCCCTCTTCTTCTCTTTTCTCTTATTGTTTCCCAAATATCCTTCTTTTATCAGTCCCTCTTGGTTCACTACCTGCACTTTTTGCTCAAAGTACTCAAGTCTCTCAGATCTTCTCAAAGCCCTCTCCGTCCGCTTCATGTTCTCCTCTGCTTCTTGTCCTCAATATTTGTCTGCTTCTCGTCCTCGCTTCCGTCTGCTTCTCTTCCTCGATTCGTCTATTTCTCGTCCTCGTTTTTCGTCTGCTTCTCGTCCTCGTTTCCGTCTGCTTCTCGTCCTGGGGTCTACCGAAAAACACCCTCTTTCCTCCCTTTCCTCTCCGGACTGGTCCGTTTCTCTGCAAATCCCTTCCTCTCCACTTCACTCCTCTCTCTTCTCGCTGTACTCTCAGCAATCTCGCTTGCCACTCTCCTCCTTACTGCACCATCCTCCCTTCGTCAGACTCTCTTGTTTTCTTTCCGGACCGTCCTCTTTCATTCCTATATCTCCTGAAGGCTCCAGCAGTTAATAAGCTCCCCGAAATACAACTCCTTGTTAATTCAATTCTAAAGTCCCATAGCCCCGTTTCCATTACTCTCTCCCTCTCTCTGTTAGCTCCTTCATGGGGCTCCTCAATCTTCTGATGAAGTATTGCTCTCAGGAATCTTTATTTCTGATCCTACATACACTTTAAATTAAATCTTCTTTCTTCCCCTTTCGGGAGTCTTAAAAGCGGAGTTGCTGCTGCGGTCTTTCTAATATGGTTTCAGCCACCACTCGTGGC
>NW_024827048.1:0-1134 GCF_019175285.1 Sceloporus undulatus
TAACCTTTATGGCATAAATCCCAAATGAATAAATGCATGAATAAAGATATTCATGACATATTGTGATTTCAGGCTGGTGCTCCTTCCCTGAATGAGACTGGCCCATTGCAACCTGAGGCTGATGCTTCTTGCCTGAAACACTGAGACTGGCCCATTGTGACCTCAGGCTGATGCTCCTTGGATGAAGGATTGAGACAGCACTGTTGTGACTTCAGGGTGGTGCTTTTTACCTGAAGGATTGGGACTGGCCCATTGCATGTCAGAAACAGTGTATAAGGGTTCTGCCATAAAGAGTAAAATATTAGGGTTTGGTTATTAAAGTAGGAGCTATAGTTGTAGTTCATAGCAGGTAGTGTAGAGTAATGGGTTATAGAGAGGATGTAGGGGGAAATGTTAGAAGGACAGATCGAGTGGCTTTTAGATGAAGGAGGGTGTTTGGAGAGGGGCTGGGGCTGCAGCTGTAGATGGTTATCAAGGAGGAGTGAAGCTGGCTTGGGAACACAGCTCTTCAAGGGGAGGCTGTCTGGGAGAAGGGAAGGGAAGTAGAGACAACCTTGGTATCTATGCAACCTCCGCTTGTGCTGCTTTAGCTTGGGAATTGGGGGCTGGCTCAGGGAGGGGTTGAGCAAGTTCCTTTGGAATTCAGACTTTGAAAAAAGGTGTTAATGGATGTTTCTGCCTGGATTCATCAATAAAGCTGCTCTTGTTTCAAATGGGTTTTATTTTTTGAGCATAGGACTGGCTCTAGATCTCACCGTTTGCAAAGTCTCACAGTTTTAATCCAATGGAGACCCAGGAACAAGAAGAGTTCTTGGAGAACCCGGTGGTTCTGGAGAGTCCGGTGGTGGAGGAACAGGTGCCTTCTTCAGAGGAACTAGGGCCAAGCCCAAGACTGGGAAACCTCCTGAAGCTCACACCATCCAGGCCATCACTGGAGGATTTGGGTTTCTGGCCCCAGACTGGGGAAAGGAAAGCCATCGGGGGGCAGAGTGACAGCCTGGGACCTGGCAGTGGGGGAGTCGCTTGATAGCTGCCCCAGGACAGAAGAACCCCAGGTAGACGTTTATCGAATGGAGGAAGACAGAAAGGAAATAAAGGACCGTGTGAAGTGGATGGTGTCCAAGTTAAAGATGT
>NW_024827048.1:1234-1533 GCF_019175285.1 Sceloporus undulatus
TGGCAATGGGGGAGTCGCTTGATAGCTGCCCCAGGACAGAAGAACCCCAGGTAGACGTTTATCGAATGGAGGAAGACAGAAAGGAAATAAAGGACCGTGTGAAGTGGATGGTGTCCAAGTTAAAGATGTAAGACAAATGTGTGAGTTCTGACTTAAACCCAGAGCTGAAGAACCAAAGAACCAAGGAATGGTGTTTTAAAACAAGCTAAAGAACTAAAGAAGATGGTTCCGCGCAGAGCATTGATGTGAAGGAGGGATTTGGCAACTGAGATGAGGAAAGGCTGAGGAATTTGGAAGCT
>NW_024827049.1:0-1533 GCF_019175285.1 Sceloporus undulatus
TGGAAGTTTCAGCACCTGCCCTATAAGATGACACCCGGCGTATAAGATGACCCTCGACTTTTGGGAAGATTTTCCTGGGTTAAAAAGTAGTCTTATATGCCAGAAAATACAGTATTTGTTGTTGGTCTCTCTCTTTTTAACTTATGGCAACCCTAAGGCAAACCTATCATAGTGTTTTCTTGGCAGGTTTTTTCAAAGGGGAGTTGCCATTGTCATCCTCTGAGGCTGAAAAAGTGTGACTTGCCCAAGGTGACTCAGAGTATTTTTATGCCAGAGCGGGGAATTGAACCCTGATCTCCACAGTCATAATTCAATGCCCAAACCACTACACCATAATTTAGGGAGATAAATAAAGGATAACAACAAGCAAAAAGGTAGTCAAGGAACCTCTTCCACAAGAAATCAAAGGGAAATTTAAACCAAGAGTGAGAAAGCTATACAACCAGCAGGGGAGCATGCTACATAATCAAGTACTGTAGAAATAAAAAGATGATGGAAACAATACACTGAAGGACTATATAAAAGAGATGAAAGAATGGCAGATTAATTCAAGGAAGAACCATTTGAATATGAATCTACAATTTTAGGAAGTGAAGTGGAAGCTGCACTCAGAGCACTTGGGAGAAATAAATAGCAAGGAACAGATGGCATACCAACAGAGATGCTTGAAGCTACAGAGACAAGTTCTAACTCAAATTCTTTTTTTTTTAATTACTTTTTGTAGACTTTTCTCACAACACACATTTTGACACAACATATATACATACACATACATACAACATTGTCCCTCTTGACACCTTTTGAATAAAACACATTTAACATATAGTGCACTTCCTACTACTTGTTTTATCTTTAAAGTATCTGTTTAAGACTCAGTTATATCTTAACCTTTATATAATCGTTCCCTTCTGCTAATTTGTTTACTCTTTCTTTTACAATTATTTCTTCTAATATTTACTCATATTAAATGTTTTGAGTTAACTTACTTAGCCAATGTCCTTTCATTGTCCAATAAACCCCACGACAGACCTTAATATCTTACAGGTAACCAAATTAGACATCATTAATCAACATTAACCAACTTAATGCTTAGTGAACAAACTTATAATTTGTTTATGATAAATTATCCATTATCTCAATATAATATTTTTCCATTCTTTCTTCAGAAAAACATAAAAGATGTCCCATTCTTTCTTTATTTGTTCTTCACTTTTTTCTTTCACTCAGTTTCTAATTTTTCGTTTTATGATTCTTTACTGTATTCTCCATTTTCTTTAGGTTTCTGTACTTCCCGGCCTCTCTTCTTCTTTTCTTTCTCCCTCTTCTCCCTCTTCTTCTTCGTCAGATTGTAAATCGCTTTTTTTTTAGCTCTCTTTTGTATTTTCTAATGAAGTCTTTCATTTTCATTATAGAATTTATTTTAAATGTTTCACTTTTAAATCTGAATATTACACCTTCCAATCTATCCCAACTGTAAATAATATCATTATCTTTCAACAGATTAATCAGTGGTTTGTAGCCGGACCGTTTTTT
>NW_024827050.1:0-1533 GCF_019175285.1 Sceloporus undulatus
ATGTGTAGGGGTAATGTCAGAAAAGCTAAAGCGCAGAATGAACTCAGGCTTGCTAGAGAGGTTAAGAACAATAAAAAGGACTTTTTGGGGTATGTCCGCAGCAAAAGGAAGGAGGACGAGACAGTAAGGCCACTGCATGGAGAAGATGGCAAAATGCTAACGGGACAGAGAAAAAGCAGAATTACTGAAGACCTTCTTTGCCTCAGTGTTCTCAGAAAAGGAAAAGGGTGCTCAACTTGAAAATGGAGCAGAGGACAGTAGTACAGGAATATCTGGTTAATCTAAATGAATATAGGTCTCCAGGACCAGATGAACTATATCCAAGAGTACTAAAATAACTGGCAAATGTAATATCAGAGCCATTGGCAATAATATTTGACAACTGCTAGAGAACAGGAGAAGTCCCAGCAGACTGGAGGAGGGCAAATGTTGTCTCCATTTTTAAAAGGGGGGGGGGGGGAAGAGGATCCCATAATTATCATCCAGTTAGTCTGACATCAATAGCAGGAAAGATTCTAGAGCAGATCATTAAACAGAGTCTGTGAACATCTAGAAGGCAATTCCATAATCACAAAAAGTCAACACGGGTTTGAGAGAAAGAAGTCATGCCAGGCTAATCTGATCTCTTTCTTTGATAAAATTACCAGCTTGGTAGATGAAAGAAATGCTGTGGATATAGTTCATCTTGATTTCAGTAAGGCTTTTGACAGGGTTCCCCATGACATTCTTCCAAACAAGCTTGTAAAATGTGGGTTAGACAAGGTAACTGTTACATGGATTTGTAATTGGTTGACCGGCTGAACCCAAAGGGTGCTCAACAATGGCTCCTTTTCATCCTGGACAGAAGTGACAAGTAGGGTCCCACAGGGCTCTGTCCTGGGCCCAGTGCTATTCAACATCTTTATCAATGCTTTGGATGAAAGAATTGGGAGCATACTTATCAAATTTACAGATGACACCAAATTAGGAGGAGTAGCTAATAAAGTGTACCCTTGTTATATGCTGGGGTTTGGTTCCAACATCCCCCGTGGATAACGAAATCTGTGTATGTTCAAGTCCCATTAAAGATAATGACATAGCAAAATGGTGTTCCTTATAAAAAATGGAAAATCAAGGTTTGATATTTGAAATTTATACTTTTTTTGAACATTTTCAAACCGTGGATGCTTGAATCTGTGTATAAAAAATCCGTGTATAAGAAGGTCCGACTGTACTCCATAGGACAGGATCAAAATTCAAAATGACCTGAATAGACTAGAAAGCTGGGCCAAAGTTAACAAAATAAAATTCAACATGGAGAAATGTAAGGTACTGCACTTAGGGAGGAAAAATGAAATGCAAAGATATAGGATGGGGGACACCTGGCTGAATGAGACTACATGTGAAAGGGATTTGGGAGCCCAAGTAAACCACAAGTTGAACATGAGTCAACAGTTTGATGTGACAGCAAAAAAGGCCAGTGCAATTTTAGGCTGCATCAACAGACGTGTCTAGATCAAGGGAAGTAATAGCGCCACTCTATTCTGCTCTGGT
>NW_024827051.1:0-1533 GCF_019175285.1 Sceloporus undulatus
AAAACAGGCAAAAGAGCAAAGTAGTTCCCCCCTTGTGGTCAGACAGAATAACATGACACCAGACTCTCAAAAGGAAAAGGGGAAAGAAATTATTTCTGTTCTCCCTGGCACCAAAAGAGGGAGCCATAGGACAAACCATAACTTCCAAAAACCTAAGACAAAAAAAAGGAGGAAGGGAGGGAGGAGTGAAAGGAATACAGGAGCACTTTTTAGGACTGACTTGGTATTGGCATTAGTGTTATTATTACATTTTTAAGATATGCATATTAACAACGATATGCAATTAGCACTAGAAGAGACAAAAGGTGAAAATACAGTTTTAAGGAGCAAGTTTTTGCACCATCATATGTCCTCTAGGAGAATTCAAACACTTGTTATGCTTGGGACCTTTCAGTAATCCAGCAAAGGTATTACTCAGCCTTCGATTTCACTTCTGGGCTTTACATTATGGTAGTAAAGACTGCAGAACATGGAAAACATCAATTAGTTCTTTGTTTTCTAGGAAGAAGAGCAGCTGCCATACAAGCTGAAACTGGTAAAAGGCACTCCTGGGAGGCATTCACACATGATCATTTTACTGTAGCAGAACAGTGCTATTTTGTGAACAGTTGGAAATGAAGTGATAAATAAGATTCTACTCAACCAAGGAAATAACACACTGTCTTCTTTTTAAATCCCACAAACCATACCAGTGGGTCAGTCCAATGCAGTATGAGCAATCCTATGTTTTTCTTTCCTTTTTGAAGTCAGGAGAGAACTGGACTTGTACATGTGCTTCTACACCCACTTTCAATGGCTTCACTATGAGACCTTGGCAAGCATGCTCACTTTTTGTCATCTTGGTGAAGAACAGGATATTTGCACATATTGCTTACAATCCTAGTGTTTTGATGTAAGAATGTGTTTTGCTGGATATCCTCTGACATAGTAATTCTTTCAACTTTCTCTTTCTTTCTTTCTTTCTTTCTTTCTCTGATTTGTTTTGTTTTTTGCATGTTATTTTTATTGCTTCATATTTACAAAGTAGAATAAAAATAAATGAAAATATCACTTCAATTTGTAGACATTATACTGTCTCTCTTGCAAGTTACATTGTATTTATACATGTAGTAGCATATTTAGTTATTACTCAAGGTTGGAAAGTACCTGAGAAACTATTCTTTACAAATACAGCTTTCATCTTTATTTGAAAGCAAGGGACAGGGGATTTGGCAGTCAGAAACATAGAGTGTGATGGCTACATGCAGCCTACTAGCCATAGGTTACCAACACGTCTTAGAGAAATTGCTTTTCAGGGAACAGATTTTTTTTTTGCAGAAACACAACTGCTTGAATCCCACAACCAGTATGGCCAGTTACTGGGAGGCTGTACAGACCGGTGTTATACGCTGGCCTCAGGACAGAGTGGCGGCACGGATGACGCAGCACCAAAAGGAGCACCGGAAAGTGCCAGTGCCATGGCAAAGGTGACTTTTCCCCATATACAGTCGGCCCTTAGTATACAGGGGGATCTGTTCCGGACCCCCCCCCCCC
>NW_024827052.1:0-1533 GCF_019175285.1 Sceloporus undulatus
GCACCCGTCCCAGGCCCTTCCCTTCGGCCGAAAGGGCTCCAAGGGCCGTGGAGGAGCCCAGGAGGCAGCAGGCCGCTTCCGTGGGCCCCTTCTCGGCCCGTGCGGCCCCTAGCCTCCCTCTGGAAAAAGAAGAGAAGAGGGGAAAAAGAGGAGGAAGAGAGGAAGAGGAAAAGAAGGAGGAAAAGAAGAGGAGGAGGAAGAGGGGAAGAGGAAGAGGAGGAGGAAGAGAGGAAGAAGAAGAGGAAGAAGAGGGGAAGAAGAAGAGGAGGAAGAGGGGAAGGAAGAAGAAGAAGAAGAAGCAGAGAGGAAGGAGGAGGAAGACAAGAGGGGAAGAAGAAGAGAAGAGAGGAAGAGGGGAAAGAGAAAGGAGGAGGAAGAAGAAGAAGAGGAGAAAGAAGAACAGGAAGACAAGAGGGGAAGAAGAGGAGGAAAAGAGGAAGAAGAGGAGGAGGAAGAGGGAAAGGAGGAGTCCTTGGAGCCCAAGAGGGGAGGGCAGCCGCCCTAGGGGAAGGCTTGCTTCCCCTCTTGGCGGTGGCGGAAGGACCGGGCTGGTCCTCCACACTCCCACTGCTCTTAAAGGGCCAGAGGCAGCCTGGAAGCCTCTTGGCTTCCAAGCTGCCCCTGGCTCTTCAGCGCAGTGGCGAGGAGGAGGAGGATGAGGCCTAGCTTCATCCTCTTCCTCCTCCTCGCTGCCCTTAAAGGGCCAGGGACAGCTTGGGGCCAAGAGGCCTTTCAGGCTGCTTCTGGCCCTTTAAGAGCAGAGAGGGCGAGGAGGTAGATGAAGCCAGGCCTCATCGTCCTCCTTGCTGCCGCTGCTCTTAATGGGCCGGGGGCAGCCTGCGAGGACTCTTTGCTTCCAAGCTGCCCCTGGCCCTTTAAGAGCAGCGGGGGCGAGGAGGACAAGGCTTGCCCTCGTCCTGCTTGCCCCCGCCGCTATGGAAGAAGGGCTGGGGGCAGCCTGGAGGCCTCTGGGCCTCCAAGCTGCCCTTGGCTCTTTAAGGGTGGCAGCAAAGAGGAGGAGGATAAAGCCAGGCCTCGTCCTCCACCTCGCCGCTGCCCTTAAAGGGCCAAAGGCAGCTTGGAGGCTGGAGGAGGAGGCTACAGTGGCGGCGGCAGCAGGACCGGGCTGGGGCTGGTCCTGCCGCCTCCGCGGGCTGGATTAGGCCCGCGGGCCGGGGGTTGCCGACGCCTGCTGTAGGCCATATTTGACCCACAGGATGGAAGTTCCCCAACCTTGATCAATACAGTTGCAGCTGTAATGCTGTTATTGCTGCTGTGTGCCTTCAAGTCATTTCTAGCTTATGGCGATGCTAAAGCATCCCTACCACAGGGGTTTCTTGGCAAGATTTGTTCAGAGCGGATTTGTAACCTGCCCAAATTACCCAGTGAGTTTCCTTGGGGATTCAAACCCTGGTCTTCCAGGTGATAGTTCAACACTCAAACCACTACAACACACTTGCACTCATGTAATATACATCATGGCAATCTTAATCTAAACCAGTGCTTCTCAATTATTTTCTGTCATGCCCCCCC
>NW_024827053.1:0-1533 GCF_019175285.1 Sceloporus undulatus
TGAGTCAACAGTGCGATGCGGCAGCTAAAAAGGCCAGTGCGATTCTAAGCTGCCTCAATGGAAGTATAGTGTCCAGATCAAGGGAAGTAATAGTGCCATTCCATTCAGCTTTGGTCAAGTAAGCTTGATCAAGTAAGCCAAGCTTGGGGACTGGGTGCAAATTCTGAGAGCAGAATGACACCCCCCTCCCCATTTCACTAGTGGAAACTGTGCCTGCTTTTCTCCACAGGATTCCTTGCTGGCTGCTCCCATCATCCTGGATCTGGTGGTTCTGGCTGAACTCTGCCAACGGATCCAGGTGGGCATTGAAGGCGAGGGGGATCCGCAGCCCCTCCACAGCGTCTTGTCTCTCGTCAGCTTCTTCTGCAAAGCCCCCCTCGTCCCCGAAGGGGCTCCTGTGGTCAATGCCCTCTTCCGCCAACGGGCCGCAATTGAGAATTTGCTCAGGTGATGATTCGAAAGCAGCAACCAATTTGAACTTGGAGCCTAGCTTTCCAATGCTTCCTTTGGGGGGGACTGCAGCTTCCAGTATCCCGCAGCCAGCACGGCTGTGGCAACTGGAGGATCCTGGGATTTGTAGTCGCCCCCCTAAAAAAGGGGAGTACAGTATTGTAAATCTCTGGGCCTTGAGTCCAGTTGCTGCCAGATTGGTGCTGGGGTTTTGGGGATTTGTATTCCTTCCAAAAGGGGGAATGCTGCAAATCTGGGCCCTGAATTCAAACCACTTGCTTCCAGATCACTGCTGCAGACCAAAAATGGGACCTTTCCTGGGTTCTGTGAAATTTTTTGTAACTTAACTGAATTTTATTTGTATTGCAATGGAAACCAATATATTTTCGATTGTTGGAAAGAGAAGGAAAAATCAGTCATTAGTATATGAATTGAATCAGTGAGTCAGACCTGAGTCTTCTCATAGAATCATAAAGGGACCCCCAAGGGCCATCCAATCCAACCCCATTCTGCCAGGCAGGAAGGCACAATCTTGCCTGTGTCTCCTCTCTTTTCCGCATCTTCACTTTTAACAGATCAGTCAGGTTTTTGAAAAGTTTTTCAAATGGAGAACTACTGGAATTATAGATCCCTGAGTTGTAAATGTGTATAAACTTCAATTTACTAGGACCCACATCCTGCACTAGAAATCCTTTGCTCCCTCCAACATACAATCATAGATCGGTCGAAATGGTCACCCTCGGAGGGTGATAGAGTCTCCTTCCTTGGAGGTCTTTAAACAGAGGCTGGATGGCCATCTGTCAGGGATGCTTTGATTTGGATTTCCTGCATGGCAGGGGGTTGGACTGGATGGCCCTAGTGGTCTCTTCCAACTCTACGATTCTATGATTCTAATGTATACCAGAAAGATTTAAGAACTGCTCTGTTGGGTCACTTGGAAAAATCATCTTATTAGAAATAGAGGCAGCAATTTTATACTGGGAGTAAGTGGGATTTATTTCTGAGAGAGGAAGAAATGAATTGGGTGATGAGTGCGAACTGTTCCAGAATTATCCATGTTTTCCCTCCACTGTGTGAGCAACA
>NW_024827054.1:0-1533 GCF_019175285.1 Sceloporus undulatus
TTTGATTTTCACCTGATTAGTTTTGTAGACCACAAATTCATCACCCTTTGGGGGAACAGAGAACATTAAAAAAATGTTAGGATGCTTTCATTTATGAGCTGCTGAGATTTAAATGTGACAAAAGAAAAATCCAAGATAGCAAGAGGAAACTAGAGCTAGAGGAAACTAGAGCACAAATTCAAAAGTCATTCAAAATCCAAAGAACCCATCAGATTTCAGAGATGGTAGAGTACTCAATGGAGAAGCAGAATTGCTTACTGAAGATGTGATGGATTACCCTGCAAATGTAGGGTGATTGTTTAGGATCTTTAGGCAGTTATCCAAAGAAGGGGAGGTATCACCATACTCATGTTATCTAGATCCCTAATGGCTTGTATAGGAAGTGTCTGAGTCCCCTCTCCTCAATTTACTTTTAACATTTTCATACTCCTTTGGGATCAGTTCTGACAAATCTTAAACACTGCTTCCGTAAGACCTCAGTAAATTCATTACAATGAAAGACTAAATCATAGTAGGATTTCATTATGTACACTCTTCACAATAAACAAACAACCCTCGCCCACTGAATTAATACACTGAGGCAATTTGAAGGGATGTAATGATAGAGCCAGCATGATGTAGTGGTTTGAGATTATAACTCTGGAGACCACGGTTCGATTCCCTGCTTTACCATAAAGCTCACTGGGTGACCTTGGGCAAAATGCAAGCTCTCAGCCTCAAGGGAAGGCCATGGCAAACCTCCTCTGAATAAATCTTGCCACAACAACCCCGTGATAGATTTGCCTTAGGATTGCCATAAGTCAGAAACAACTTGAAGGATCACAACAACAACAATGTAGAAAATGGAGCAAGCTTCTTTGCTGCTGCTCCAAAGGCTAGAACACAAACCAATGGATTCAAATTACAACAAAAGTGACTCCAAAGTGACCCAAAGCAGCTTTATTTTGACCTGTCCGTACAGGGCCCACCTGAATTTTAGGAAGAACATCTTGACTATAAGAGAGAGTGAGACAGACTGAGTCAGAGGGTAGCTGATTCTCTTTCTCTGGAGGTCTTTAAATAAGAGTTTAAATGGGCATTTTTCAGGAGTGTTCTAGTTATGTATTTCTGCATCACAGGGTCTTGGACTAAATGACCTTTTGGTCCCTTCCAAAGTTATAATTCTATGTGGTTGAATTGTATCTCCCATGAGCACTCACTACTGGCTATGATAGCTAGAATCAATGTTTATCTATCTATCTGTCTACCTATCACTCAAATACGTATATAGTGCTGATATTCAAAAAATTCAAAGGGGTATACAGCCATAAAATGTAAAATGTACACAATGCATACAACACAAACACAATTCATTCTGAAGTCCAAGAAATAGGTGTTGGGTTGGTCTAATTAAAGAACTAAAAATCCCAGGATTCCACAGCATTAAGCCATGGCAGTTAAGGCAGTGTTAAACAGCATTAATTCTGCAGTGCACAAGTAGCCCACATAGAGTGCTTTGGAAGTCACTTTGAATTGTGGCTATTGACTGTTTCA
>NW_024827055.1:0-1533 GCF_019175285.1 Sceloporus undulatus
GTGTTTAATGGAGGTGATGATTGGAAATGCTTTTAAAATCTTTTTTTTAAATTAATATTATAGAAGTATGGTACTATAACGCAATATTGTTTGTTTTTTTTAAAAAAATCATTTTGAAAGAGATTTTTCTTCACATCTTAGCACACGTCAACTTAGATTCAATCCTAAATTAGATTTTTTTAAAAGAATAAAATAAACAAATACTGTGAAATGCATCCACACATTTGTCAAGTTTAGCCCTCAGCAAACCAAGTCAAGAGTCTAATAGATTCATTGCTTATGTCTATATAGGGAAAGTTGGCATAAAGGTGAAGGGAAGATATATGTGTGGGAAGTAGGGAAGGAAGAAAACTGAAGAAGCTAGTAGCTATCTGTAAGGTACTCTGTGTGTATGTGTGTGTGTGTGTGTGTGTGTGTGTGTGTGTGTGTGTGTTGGTCCACAGAATTACTTGTGCTCCAATGCAAGCAGCAAAATGTATTGTTCCCAGTCCTGTATGGAAAGAGATTGAAACAAAGTCAATTTCTGATTTCTCTTTCATGACAGTTATTCCTACAAACCCTGTAAACAGGCTTTACAATAATAACAGTAAAAGTATCCACAGATAGGCTGCTAATCAAAGCTGGAAAAGAACTATGTTGGAAACTTCCTGCTGCTCTAGAGATGCTGAGCCAAAGCAGATGGCCTGGAAGAAATGGCCTCCAGCTGTTCTGGCCTCAATTGGACCAGGACCATGGCAACTGCACAGCCCACTCCCAAAGCAGGCTGCTGCCATGGTCCCAAGCTGGCAGACAGCAGGTTGAATCATCTCCTTAAAGTGCTTGACACGGCCTCAGCGCAGCTTCCGGCCACGTTAGGAGCAGATATGTCATCAAAATCCCATGCCCTCAAAGCAACTGGAAGCCACTTTATTTGGTCCATCTGAAAACAAGGGGATGCATTCAAATTCCAAGAAATTAGCTTCCACCTAAATGCTTAAACTCTATCATGGGATTTTGTTGGCAAGTGGGTTTGCCTTTGCCACCCTCTGGGGATGAGAGAGTGTGACTTGACCAAGGCCACCCAATGGGTTTCTATAGATGTAGTTCAATACTTAAAGCATTACACCATGCTGGCTCTCTGCCTTTTATCTTAGCAAGCACTGTTGCCTTTTCTAGTGATTCATATCTTCTCATTATGACCAGAAACCTTTATGGTGTTGGGCAATTCAAGTTACCTAAGGCTTCAGCCTTTGTTAAGGAAACAAAAATATTTAAATATCAAAAATATCAAAGCTAGTCTGTTAAGATCTAGCTTTAAATCAGCAGAAACCTGCCTTTGTCTAACAATGCTTCTCTAAGAACTGAGACTAACTCAAAAACAACACAAGTAACTTGCAGTTTAAACAAGAGTTTACTAATGGCTTTAACCTACATATACATAGAGGCTATATCCTAACCTAGCTAATGAATAGTTCAGGTAAAGAAGAAATATTTATTGCACCATCTTTCCAAAGAAAGTTGAGAGAGGAGGAAGATGGGGAACCCAACAGGGCA
>NW_024827056.1:0-1533 GCF_019175285.1 Sceloporus undulatus
AGTGTAGTCTCAGTACAAGTAATCTATTGTTGCTGTAATGAGCCTTCAAGTTGTTGCTAACTCATGGCAACCCTCAAGTGAACCATCACAAAGTTTTCTTGGCAAGTTTTGTTCAGTGCAGTTTGCCTTTGTCTTTCTTTGAGGCTGAGAGAAAGTGACTTTTCTAAGGTCACTCAGTGAGTTTCCATGGCTGAGTGAGGATTTAAGCCCTGATCTTGAGAGTCAAGGTTGTTGGACCACAGTGAACCCATACAGACAGACCAAAAATAAAGCTGCTTCGGGCCACTTTGGAGGTATGCTGTTTAAATGATTCATGCGTCCTAAAAGGCCAGAAGCCACACTCCAGTCCTAAGGACTGGAGCACAGCTTTGGTGCAGCTTCTGGTCTCTTAAGATATGTGTGTCATTTAAACAGCATACTTCCAAAGTGACCTAAAGCAGCTTTATTTTGGCCTGTCTGGATGGACCCTATATCAAACTGTCTCTCAAAAATAATCCATACTGCTGCCAATTCACATGTATATCATGATTTCCTCACCATTAATGATTTATTCCTGAATATTCTAAACTGGCTTCAGTGAAAAGCATGGGCTGATATAAAAGTTCTGCCTGTGATTGCTCATTCAAATTTCAGTCACCATTTGAGGCTTCACTTATTATGAGCAATGTGTATATATGAAGCAACCTTTATGCTCTAGTAGGCCAAACTAATACAGAATCTGGTGCTGGCTTTAATAAGATGGTTAGTACAGGTTTAGTAGGATCCATGTAGAATGGTCTCAGAGGCAAAGCTCAGCTCTTTCACACTTCTGTGGATTCAGGGATGATGGTGGTCATCGTCGTCACCATCACCATTTCATCTCCAGTACTTTCTGTAATATGTAGGAGCCCTGGTTGTGCAGTGGTTACAGTACTGCAGCCGCTCACTCACAATCCACAAGGTTGTGAGTTCAATTTCAGCCTTGCATCCTTCCATGATTGCTAAAATGAGTACCCAGTTTGTTGGGGGCAATTAGCTTAGAGACTGCTTAGTGTGGTTTAAAGTGGTATATAAATGAAGCTGCTATTGCTATTGCTAAACTGAAAAATTGGCTGTTGCAGTTATAGTGGGGATGGGGTGGGGGGAGCATGGCCCATGGATTGCCTGTAGCTCCCAACCCCTTTCTGTGGCCCTACAAATCCCTCACCAGCTTGCCAAGACCCCAAGAAGCTGTGCCGTCACCACATTTTAATGGCTTCTTAGAAGCAATCTCCCACCAAAGAGAAACTACAATTGAAAGGCAAAGGCTGGCAGTGGCAGATCTATCATCAGCAGCAAAGATTTCTCAAATGCAAGGCAAATATTCCAGAAGTTGAAAAAATCCAAAATCCAAAACACTGCTGGTTCCAAGCATTTTGGATAAGGGAGACTCAGCCTATAGATAGATGATAGATAGTTAGATAAATGGATGGATGGATAGATAACAAAAGTACAGCCCTTGAGCTCTTGACTAATCTGGAAAATGGGGCTCTTGACTGCTTGTCGTTGCCCACC
>NW_024827057.1:0-1533 GCF_019175285.1 Sceloporus undulatus
CCCCCTCAGCCCCCTGGACTATTTACTACCAGGAGTTACTATGGCTGGGACTCAGAGGACTAGTTTCCTAGGCATTGTCACCTTCTGCCCTCTTCTTCTTCTTCACAAACATTGGGCTTTGGCTTCTAAGAGGAGGCTTGTCCCCCAAAAAAGGCCAAAATTAGTTCCTTTGGTAGGTTTTAAAAGTCTCCCCAGTTTTCTTATTAAGAGATTTTTATGCATGAAGGAAGTTGACCAATCAGACCATCTCATATTACCAAGAATGAAACAAACAAATATAGAAACAAACAAACAACAACAAAAATGATTAGACAGAAAAACAAAGTGCTTAGTTTTTGAAAGTAAAACCATTATTAAGAGGGGAAAAACCAGACCTAGGTGCTTCAATCCTTTTACAACCAGCTCAGGCTGTATCTGCACTGCAGAAATGTTCCAGTTCGAAACTGTGTTAACTCTCCTGGCTCCATCCTGTGGAATCCTCTGATTTATAGTTTGATGGCACCAGGGATCCAGAGCCACCCCAAGGCCAGGCTCTCCAGGGCTCTCTTGGCCTTCCTTTGCTTGCAAATACAGTGGGCCCCTGGTATACGCAGGACATTGGTGACAAAAGTCCCTCTCCTCCCCTCCCCAACATTTTCCCTCCTCGCTGCCAGGTTTGGGTGTTGGAGGCCAAGAAGCAGAGGCTATGAGATTCTACGATATGTGGGTGCCCTATAAACCTTTTAATAAATAAACAGGTATTGCAATCCACTCTGAAGAAACCTGCCTAGAAAACCCCTTCAGAGACTCCCATAAGGTCACCATAAGACCTGGAAACAACTGGAAGGCACGCACCAAGAACAACATTGGAAATAGGTGCAAGCCTTGCCTTGGGAAAGTGTAATGACTGGGCTCCAGTCAATGGAGGTCTTCTTCAGGCAGAAAAGGGAGGTTTATGCAAATGCAGAATGACATCACTGCTACGGAAGGCTCTCTTGACCAATCAGAGAGCAAGATAAAGGTTCTTCTGGAAGCTTCCGTGAGAAGGAGATAAAAGGCCTGAGAGACCAAGAGACAGTTGGGGGAATTGTGTCGGTTGGAGATCGAGAGAGAGAGAGTTAAAGAGCGGATCTTGGAAGTTAGTCTCAGAATTGGACGCTTAGGGCTATTTATTATTTTAATAGCTTGTATGAATTGAATATTATATACTTACAAATATTGTACCTGCAAGATTCTTAATATCTTGTGTGACTTACATTTTTGTTATATTTTGATATTTATAGTAAATATCTCCTTGGAGTATCTACTATTCACACTCCTTTTACAAGTGTCTTGGCTCGGTTGATGTTTGGAAGGTCAGTAAAGAAGTAGAAATAAGGTTCCTTAACTGGTCCTTGTGTAGGTTAAGGGAAGTCCTTTTATAATTCACTGGATGATAGCTGAGAGATTTGAGGAATTTAGGGGTCTGCTGGCCTAAGAGCCATAATGTTTGAATGTATAATTAACAATTTGTAATTCACTCTGATAGCCTTTTGGCTGAAGAGAGGGGTATAA
>NW_024827058.1:0-1533 GCF_019175285.1 Sceloporus undulatus
GAAAGAACTGGACAAGGTCCTAAAAAGATAGATAACTGAGCATGAAAGTTAGATTTGTCCAAGCCACTGTACAGTTGGCCCTCGCCTTACGTGGGGGATCCATTCCGGACCCCCCGCATAAGACGAATTCTGCCAATGCTCAAGCCCCATTGTAAACAATGGGGCTCGTGTGCAGCGGCGTGCAGGTTGCCACGGGTGCGTGCACCCATTCAATTGAGGGCATAAAGTGTGCCCGCATATAACGCGGGTGCACTGTATTTCCCATTGGTATGGATGGATGCAAAAACCAGTCAGTGAAGAAAGCCAGTAAGAAGAAAATCAGCTTATTTGAGATGTGGTGCTGGAGAAGAGTGCTGAGGCTACCATGGACAACCAAAAAGACAACCAAACCAAATAAGGCCTTGATTAGAACAAGGCTGAACTCCCCCTGGAAGCCAAGATGATAAAGTTGAGGTTGTCATACTTTGGTCACGACACAAGAAGGCACGACTCATTAGAAAAGACAATAATACTTGCAAAGATTGAAAAAAGTAGGATAGGAAGATCACATGCTAGATGAATAGACTCTATTATGGAGACCACAGGTATGAATTTACAGGATCTGAGCAGAACAGTGAAGGACAGGGAGTTCTCATCCACAGGGTCACCATGAATCAAGATTGACTCAAGGGCTGGTAACAGCAGTAACAGCAAATCATACTAACCTGGCTTGACATGGTTTTATAGTCCACAGTATGCAACCTTCTCATCTTCTACACTACAGGTATAAAGCAGTTTGACACCATTTTAATTGTCATGGTTTCATCCTGTAGAATCCTGGGATTTGTAGGTTGTTGAGGTGTTCAGCCTGGTCTGTCAGAGCGCTCTGGTGCCTCACTAAACTACACATCCCAGGATTCTGTAGGATAAGAATCAAGGCTGTTAAAGTGGTGTCAAACTGCTTTATTTCTGCAGTGTGGATATATTAATTGTCTCTGTGGACTTGGTGAACTGTGTCCTTAATCCACATTGGAAGTATGATTTGATACTTAAGACTTAATGTTATCTGGAATCACAGGTGTGTGTGGGGGGGAGAGAGACCCTAGAGTAGTGATGGCGAACCTCTGGCACGCGTGCCAGAGGTGGCACTCAGAGCCCTCTCTGTGGGCACATGTACCATCGCCTCAGCACAGTTTGCCAGAGTTTGTTACTAGAAAGCCAGAGGGACATGGCACTTTGCAATAAATAAGTGGGTTTTGTGTTGTAGTTTTGGCACTTGGCTTCTAAAAGGTTCACCATCACTGCCCTAGAGCTCCTATTTCCTGTCCAGCTAGAGTCCTCTCATAACAATATTAAAACATCATAAAATCATGACAATATTAAAACAAGTGCTTTACTCAGAAATGGGTAGAACTCAGTAGGAAAGCTGCCTCTTGCCCCTTACAACTTCAGTTCATGCATCCACAGAACAAAGGCAGGCCAAGTTACTAAGGGAATGAGAATACAGTACAATAATGCAAATTCAGTATTATACTTCTACTTGTGAACAATGTT
>NW_024827059.1:0-1533 GCF_019175285.1 Sceloporus undulatus
TAACAATTAAAACAAATTAGAACAATTTACAACCAGGTATTTGCACACACACCTGAATGCACCCTTACCTGGCTATAGGTCCCACTGAACTCATGAGGGACCTATAACTACAGGAATGTACCGATACAAGTATTCAGTGGAGCCATCCTATTATACATAAGATGGCAGCTATTGAATTAGCTGTCCACAGCTGCCAAAACTGTAACCAACAGGTATGGTACACATGCACTGCTAGATAAGGGCAAGTAGGTATGTTTTGTTTGCTTGTTTTAACATAAACAATGGAATCAAAGCCTCCTTTCCAGATTTTCTAGTGCATTCAGAGATAGAAAGCTAGGCTTCATATTCAGAACTTGCCCTACCATTAGGCAGAGTGAGGTGACTGAACACCTTAGACAGCAAACATTAGATGGCAGTATAAACAGCTTTCCTAGTTGTTTCTCTCTGTTGGAAGACAGCTATGTACACCATTCAACCTGTCCTTCCTAAACTAGTATGTTGTCTTGGGTGTGAAGAAGGACACCATCCTGTTCCCAATGATCAAGACTCAACCGCCAACAAAGGGCCTAAACAGACAGCCCTAAAGGGGCAGCTTGTGCCACCCTTTGATCACTGGATTGCGGCCAAAGCAACCACATACCACACACCCCTATCTAGCATTTTTCCAGTGCAAAAAGAAGCGGGAAAATGCCATCCCTTTTTGCTTTTTTGCTAGTCTATTCGGGCCCTTAGTTACTTTCTGTATGGTTACTCATACAACATTTCATTTCAGAGTGAAAATGGCATGGGCCAACCCCAGTGGGATTTCATTAAACATTTGACTGGGGGTTTTTTGGGGGGGGAAGGACAACTTTGATGAGGAAAAAAAAATATCAAGATGTTTTTTCATACTTTAAACGTTGGACTATCACAGCACTCCCTTCCCCCAAATAGCCTAAAACCTTTCTCCTTGAGGTGCTGGTTTTCTGTGCAGAAAGCATGGTATCTAGACTACATCCCTCTTTGAGAGCAATTTGCTAGAGGTGGAAAGATGGACCACCCTTTGGGATTCATGTTTAAGGACTCGAGTATTAATAATTGATTAACATGATGAAACTTATGTAATGTACACTGTTATTTTTAATGTTTGGTTTTGATTTGCTCCCATCGGTTCAGCTGAGTGACAGCAGAAATATGAAGTAGCTTCCTAACCAAGAATTTCTGAACTTTTCTGGACCTATTTAAAGAGCACTGGTTATGAGAGCGGGAAAAAAAGAAACCTGAGAGAATGATTGATATTCTCTGTTTTGAAGGTTTCCCAAAGGAATTGCCTTTAGAGGTCCTTTCTTCACCATTACATCCTCAATAACAGATGGAGGAAAAGTGTGTTACTCCTTCCCTTGCCATTTAATTGTCACAAACTGGAATCTGTAGTACATGGATGTTATATTTGTGTATTTGGAGAGCAAACTATGCTGTTAATGACTGTTCAGATTTTAATATCAACTGCTTTACAAAGAAATTTCAAAAGGAAAAAAGCAAACTTAGTCATAC
>NW_024827060.1:0-1533 GCF_019175285.1 Sceloporus undulatus
CTGAATGTGAGTAAGCATAAAACCTGTCAAATACAGAAAAACTATGAAGATTTTACATAAGCACCTTCCTGTTTTCTGACATACTGTATGAATATCTATTAATCTCTATCATTTTCAAATAAATGGCAGACTCAGCTTCATTGATTTTTACTGCAATGTGATGAGCACAGGGAACACCTAAACAACTGTTATTAAACATCCCGTCTCTCTGGTAATGCATGTAGTTTCTAAAACTAGTCTATATCCATGTGTATTAAAAGGGATCAAAGGAAACTGCTGATAAGCATGATTAAGAGCATAGATTGTTTGTTGTTGCTGTGAGACTTCAAGTCATTTCTAACTAATGGCAAATTTAGGGCAAAGCTATCAAACTTTTCTTGGCAAGATTTATTCAGAGGGAGGTTGCCTTTGCCATCCTCTGATACTGAGTCAGTGTAACTTGCCCAAGGTCACACAAGGAGTTTCCATGGATGAGCAAGGATTCCAATTCTGGTCTCCAGAATTGTAGTTCAGTCTTGAAAGCACTCCACCATGCCAGCAAGAGAATTTATAGGGATTTGTAATGAGAATTCCAATTGTCAGTTCAAATCTAATGTGAAGAAATTGTGAAACAGCTAAGTGACTCTATCCTAACCAGTGAGCTGCTAATCAGAGAGAGAATGTCAGGTTTAGACCTCTGAGTTATTCTGCTTTGAATACCTAGCACGCGGATAAGAAAAAGGTAAACTGGCAATTTGTATTTATTAAGGAAGTGAACTAAGATCAGGGAACAGCTGTTTCTTTGTAGTAACAGTACAACTTCAGGCATAAAACAAATGAAAAATATTGGTAATATTTCCCCTGCTAAATAATTAAATACTTTAAACTGTAGAGAAATAATAAATAAGTAATAGTCTGTTTTCACTTTCAACTATACTCTTTTCTGTTCCTCCTGCACCTGTAGCCTACACTGTTCCACCTGAACTCTAGGTGGTAAGCTAGGGTAGACCCTAAGCCTTTCTCCCTCCCAGAGGATGGCAAAGGCAAACTCCCTCTGAAGGGTGAACTGGCAGAAGGTGGATGAGGGTTTGCTGGAAGACACCTGAGTGACTTGCTGTTAATCATCAAAGCTTTCATAATAAGCATGTTATTTATTTATTTTTAAAACTTCTGCTATTGCTGCCTATCTCTTATTCTTGCAGATCCTCATCTGCAAATTATGATTAATGGTTGATTGTTTTTGGCTGCATCTGCACTGTAAAAATAATCTAGTTTGACAGCAGTGCCATTGCTGAATGCTATGGAAGTCTGGGAATTATAGTTTTATGAGACATTTAGCCTTCTTTGTCAGAGAGCCCAGGTGACATAACAAACTACAATTCCCAAGATTTCCATAGCAGTGAGCCATTGCAGTTAAAGTGTCAAACTAGATTATTTCTGCAGTGTGGATGGCCTCATAGATGACATTCAAAGGGTCCCACATATGGTCTATCCCTAGTTGCTGAGAAGGGAGGCTGCCACAAAAGACCAAGACACCAAATTGGAAGAAAGGCC
>NW_024827061.1:0-1533 GCF_019175285.1 Sceloporus undulatus
TTTTTTGAAAAGTGAATAAATACATTCCTTTTGGTAAATTCTTATCAAACATGAACTGAAAGATTTTAACCCATCCCTAGAGCCAGAACTATTAGCATGGAATGGCATGAGAACAGTGGCTGGGGAAGTTGTGACCACACTAAAGTAACAGGCATTTGGGGCCTTGACTAAGATTTAATAACAGGTGTACTTGGGGATTAGTACAATAACTGACCCTTCTGTATACCGCATGGACTTTGAATGCTCCTTAATGCCTATGTGATAATCTGAACACAGCCCCATGAAAATGGCAGTCTATCCCTGAATCCCAGCAGAAGGCCTTTCTTCTAGCATATAAGGAAGACATTCAAGACCCAGGAATCCAAAATGTGTGTGTGCTGGCCATGACCTAGAAAGTATCTCTTCTCATTTGAGTAACTAGGCAATTATTTTGCGCAGTCCAAAAAGCCCAACTTTTTCCATTCTTCCCAGTGTACGTTGGCATTTATTTATTTTTGAAGTATCCAGCAGAAAGCCAGCACTCCAATACATCTCACATCTTTGGTGTAAATTAATAATGAAGTCTTTCATGGATTTCTACAAGTTGCCCTTGGCCATCTCCTTTTCTGGGTGAAAACTCTGGATGGGATTGTGGTTGTATGTTCTTTTTTCTTTTCTTTTTTTAATTTTCAATAAATTTTAATATTATTTGTTTAGGCTGCTCAGTTTTCATTATGGTTTGACAAACTGCCGGAGAAGAGCTGGCTAGTGTCACAAGACAAAAGTCATTCTGAGAGGTAAAAAAAAGGTTTTAAGGAATATCCAATCTTTGATGTCACGATTTTTGAGGTAATATCCAGCTATAATATCAGTGGTAATATTCTAGCAAACATCATGTGAACATAGAAATTTCCACATGAAACGTTCACAGTGGGAAACAATCACACATTGGATGCCACTCAAACAAAAAAAGATACTCTAAAGTCCAGCTGAAATGCATAGGATTTAAAATATTTAATGTATATCAAAAGTATGAACCTTGTAGCTCTCCAGATGTCATTAATCTACATCTTCCGTTCATCCCTGACCACTGGGACTCTGCCTAGATCTGATGGGAGTTGAAAGTCAAGAACCTCTTGAAGCCCACAGACAAATAAATGGCTCCTAGAACAAATCAGGCCTGAACTCTGCTTAAAAGTCAAAATAACTAAACTGAAGCTGCCATACTTTGGCCATATCATGAAAAGACATGACTCACTAGAAAAGATGCTAATGCTTGGTAAGATGGGGGGCATTGGGAAAGAGGAAGACCACATAGCAGATGGAGACTCAATCAAGGAAGCCACAGCCCCAAGTCTGCAAGACCTGAGCAGGATCACCATAAGTCGAGGTTAACCTGAGGGCAGCTAACAATGGCGCTGGACAGATGGGCCTTACGGGACGCTGTTGTTACGTGCGAGGGGCAGCGCTTCCAGACGTGACTTGCCCCTTGCACGTGATGAGGGCATCAAAATGGCGGCGTCCTGTACATACGGGCGCCGCCATTTTGACACG
>NW_024827062.1:0-1533 GCF_019175285.1 Sceloporus undulatus
ACGGATTTTGTTATACACGGGGGATCTTGGAACCAAACCCCAGCGTAGAACAAAATCCGTGTATGCTCAAGTCCCATTAAATATAATGACATAGCAAAATGGTGTCCCTAATAAAAAATGGAACATCAAGGTAAATTTATACTTTTTTGGAACATTTTCAAACCGTGTATGCTTAAATCCGTATATAAAAAATCCGTGTATAAGAAGGGCCGACTGTATTACTCTTTCCATTGCTATAAATCATAATTCCCATATATCACTGCATGGAATGGCAATTGTTCTGGTATGAGCAACTAATAAAATTAAAATAAAACCTTAAAATGACGATATCGAACACACAGCCTAAATGTATTTGGAGTCAGCCGTTTTCGTGGGGGATCCTTTCCAGACCCATGTGCAAAAATGGAAACTCGCAGATATTCAAGCCCCATAGGCTTGAATGCGGGTTTATGGCTGCAAGTGGTTGTGGACGTGTGCCTTGGGTATACCCCCAATTTTAACCCCCTCCATAAGCTCCTTGGGAGTAAGCAAGAGTTACAGATCTGAAGTATGCAAAAACGGAGGGGCAACTGTATGTGTAAAAGTCAAAATTTAATAGGAAGAGATGTTTTTAAAGAAATTTTAAAAGAAGAAAAAACTAAATGAAATTAATACAACCCTGGGGTCTCTCCTTCCCCACCCCCAGCCCTGGCCACAAAGCCTATCTCCACTCACCCCATCTCTTCAGACCTTTACAGGGACACAGCCAAGTGTCACAGCTTATAGCTACAGTGGTGTCAGCCCCACTTCGGGTGTCCCCTGGAGCAGCTCTCTTCCCCCACATTCCCCTAGTAATTATACTGCTTAAACTACAAGGTTGACACAATCCAGATTTCTAATATATAAGCCCATATACCTAGCTAGCTGGCACAGCAAGCCATGTGGTCCCAGAATCCATGCAACAGCGGGTAATAGCACTGTGCTTAACAGATTAGTGAAAAAGGCAAAGGAAACGAGAAATAGTTTTAAATCAATAAATTTATTTTCCTTGTATTAGCTCTTATTTCTCTTTATGTTGGATTTAGTATTTTTATTATCTTCACCATGATTTTTTAAATGGATTTGAATGTGCCAATTAACCTCCCAAAGTGACTCCTGCTCAGTGCCCAGGGGAAGGCGAAAAACCTCCAGGATCTCAGGCCAATCTGCCCTGGAGGAAAATTCCTTCCCGACCCCAAAAGTGGCAGTCAGCACTAGTCTGGGCATGCCATGAGCAAGAGCCATGCGCATGCGCACCACCCATGCTCCCTCTCAACCCGCCAGTTCTTGTACTGTGCTCCTTGCTGGCTCCTGTGAAGAAAAACATTGTGAGAAGACACATGGAAGTGAGGATGTATAGCCTTCTTTGTACAGCTCTGAAATGAACTGATACTTTGGTGAACAGCTCTGAATATTGACTCTGGAAAGTTCACCTTCCTATTAAATAAGCAGAGAAATCACATATACATTCTTTAAAAAGGTTCAGCAGTATTTTGGGTACATAGGATTTTGAAT